>NW_027064087.1:0-28344 GCF_032884065.1 Artemia franciscana
CTAATATCTTCATTTTTGCCACAGACCTAGCTATTACCCTCGAAAACTAAAACTTTTGAAATAGGAAAGAGCCTTTAATCACATTCTTTACCATGTGCAATCATAAAATAGTCCAATATCTTCATTTTTTCAACATACGTAGCTATTACCCTCGAAAACTAAATTTTTTGAAATAGGAAAAGAGCCTTTAATCACATTCTTTACCATTTGCAATCATATTTAGTATAATATCTTCATTTTTTCAACATACGTAGCTATTACCCTCGAAAACTAAAACTTTTGACATAGGAAAAGATCCTTTAATCACATTCTTTACCATGTGCAATCATAAAATAGTCTAATATCTTCATTTTTTCAACATACGTAGCTATTACCCTCGAAAACTAAAACTTTTGACATAGGAAAAGAGCCTTTAATCACATTCTTTACCATTTGCAATCATAAAATAGTCTAATATCTTCATTTTTTCAACATACGTAGCTATTACCCTCGAAAACTAAAACTTTTGAAATAGGAAAAGAGCCTTTAATCACATTCTTTACCATTTGCAATCATAAAATAGTCTAATATCTTCATTTTTTTCAACATACGTAGCTATTACCCTCGAAAACTAAAACTTTTGAAACAGGAAAAGAGCCTTTAATCACATTCTTTACCATGTGCAATCATAAAATTGTCTAATATCTTCATTTTTTCAACATAGGTAGCTATTACCCTCTAAAACTAAAACTTTTGACATAGGAAAAGAGCCTTTAATCACATTCTTTACCATTTGCAATCATAAAATAGTCTAATATCTTCATTTTTTCAACATACGTAGCTATTACCCTCGAAAACTAAAACTTTTGAAATAGGAAAAGAGCCTTAAATCACATTCTTTACCATGTGCAGTCATAAAATTGTCTTATATCTTCATTTTTTCCACAGACTATAGCCTTTAAATAGACTATTTTTCGAGGGTAATAGCTACGTATGTTGAAAAACTGAAGATATTAGACTATTTTATGATTGCAAATGGTAAAAAATGTGATTAAAGGCTCTTTTCCTATTCCAAAAGTTTTAGTTTTCGAGGGTAATAGCTACGTATGTTGATTGCACATTGCTATTACCATTTGCAATCATAAAACAGTCTAATATCTTCATTTTTTCAACATATGTAGCTATTACCCTCGAAAACTAAAACTTTTGACATAGGAAAAGAGCCTTTAATCACATTCTTTACCATGTGCAATCATAAAATTGTCTAATATCTTCATTTTTTCCACAGACATAGCTATTACCCTCGAAAACTAAAACTTTTGAAATAGGAAAAGAGCCTTTAATCACATTCTTTACCATGTGCAATCATAAAATAGTCTAATATCTTCATTTTTTCAACATACGTAGCTATTACCCTCGAAAACTAAAATTTTTGACATAGGAAAAGAGCCTTTAATCACATTCTTTACCATTTTCAATCATAAAATAGTCTAATATCTTCATTTTTTCAGCATACGTAGCTATTACCTTCGAAAACTAAAACTTTTGACATAGGAAAAGAGCCTTTAATCACATTCCTTACCATGTCCAATCATAAATAGTCTAATATCTTCTTTTTTTCAACATACGTAGCTATTACCCTCGAAAACTAAAACTTTTGAAATAGGAAAAGAGCCTTTAATCACATTCTTTACCATTTGCAATCATAAAATAGTCTAATATCTTCATTTTTTCAACATACGTAGCTATTACCCTCGAATACTAAAACTTTTGAAATAGGAAAAGAGCCTTTAATCACATTCTTTACCATGTGCAATCATAAAATAGTCTAATATCTTCATTTTTTCCACAGACATAGCTATTACCCTCGAAAACTAAAACTATTGAAATAGGAAAAGAGCCTTTAATCACATTCTTTACCATGTGCAATCATAAAATAGTCTAATATCTTAATTTTTTCCACAGACAAAGCTCTTACCCTCGAAAACTAAAACTATTGAAATAGGAAAAGAGCCTTTATTCACATTCTTTACCATTTGCAATCATAAAATAGTTTAATATCTTCATTTTTCAACATACGTAGCTATTACCCTCGAATACTAAAACTTTTGAAATAGGAAAAGAGCCTTTAATCACATTCTTTACCATGTGCAATCATAAAATAGTCTAATATCTTCATTTTTTCCACAGACATAGCTATTACCCTCGAAAACTAAAACTATTGAAATAGGAAAAGAGCCTTTAATCACATTCTTTACCATGTGCAATCATAAAAAAGTCTAATATCTTCATTTTTGCCACAGACCTAGCTATTACCATCGAAAACTAAAACTTTTGAAATAGGAAAAGAGCCTTTAATCACATTCTTTACCATTTGCAATCATAAAATAGTCTAATATCTTCATTTTTTCAACATACGTAGCTATTACCCTCGAAAACTAAAACTTTTGAAATAGGAAAAGATCCTTTAATCACATTCTTTACCATTTGCAATCATAAAATAGTCTAATATCTTCATTTTTTCAACATACGTAGCTATTACCCTCGAAAACTAAAACTTTTGACATAGGAAAAGATCCTTTAATCACATTCTTTACCATTTGCAATCATAAAATAGTCTAATATCTTCATTTTTTCAACATACGTAGCTATTACCCTCGAAAACTAAAACTTTTGACATAGGAAAAGATCCTTTAATCACATTCTTTACCATGTGCAATCATAAAATTGTCTAATATCTTCATTTTTTCAACATAGGTAGCTATTACCCTCGAAAACTAAAACTTTTGACATAGGAAAAGAGCCTTTAATCACATTCTTTACCATTTGCAATCATAAAATAGTCTAATATCTTCATTTTTTCAACATACGTAGCTATTACCCTCGAAAACTAAAACTTTTGAAATAGGAAAAGAGCCTTAAATCACATTCTTTACCATGTGCAGTCATAAAATTGTCTAATATCTTCATTTTTTCCACAGACTATAGCTTTTAAATAGACTATTTTTCGAGGGTAATAGCTACGTATGTTGAAAAACTGAAGATATTAGACTATTTTATGATTTCAAATGGTAAAGAATTTGATTAAAGGCTCTTTTCCTATTTCAAAAGTTTTAGTTTTCGAGGGTAATAGCTACGTATGTTGATTGCACATTGCTATTACCATTTGCAATCATAAAATAGTTTAATATCTTCATTTTTTCAACATACGTAGCTATTTCCCTCGAAAACTAAAACTTTTGACATAGGAAAAGAGCCTTTAATCACATTCTTTACCATGTGCAATCATAAAATTGTCTAATATCTTCATTTTTTCTACAGACATAGCTATTACCCTCGAAAACTAAAACTTTTGAAATAGGAAAAGAGCCTTTAATAAAATTCTTTACCATTTTCAATCATAAAATAGTCTAATATCTTCATTTTTTCAACATACGTAGCTATTACCCTCGAAAACTAAAACTTTTGACATAGGAAAAGAGCCTTTAATCACATTCCTTACCATGTGCAATCATAAGATAGTCTAATATCTTCTTTTTTCAACATACGTAGCTATTACCCTCGAAAACTAAAACTTTTGAAATAGGAAAAGAGCCTTTAATCACATTCTTTACCATTTGCAATCATAAAATAGTCTAATATCTTCATTTTTTCAACATACGTAGCTATTACCCTCGAATACTAAAACTTTTGAAATAGGAAAAGAGCCTTTAATCACATTCTTTACCATGTGCAATCATAAAATAGTCTAATATCTTCATTTTTTCCACAGACATAGCTATTACCCTCGAAACTAAAACTTTGAAATAGGAAAAGAGCCTTTAATCACATTCTTTACCATGTGCAATCATAAAATAGTCTAATATCTTCATTTTTTCCACAGACAAAGCTCTTATCCTCGAAAACTAAAACTTTTGAAATAGGAAAAGAGTCTTTAATCAAATTCTTTACCATGTGCAATCATAAAATAGTCTAATATCTTCTTTTTTTCAACATACGTAGCTATTGCCCTCGAAAACTAAAACTTTTGAAATAGGAAAAGAGCCTTTAATCACATTCTTCACCATGTGCAATCATAAAATAGTCTAATATCTTCATTTTTTTAACATACATAGCTATTGCCCTCGAAAACTAAAACTTTTGAAATAAGAAAAGAGCCTTTAATCACATTCTTTACCATGTGCAATCATAAAACAGTCTAATATCTTTATTTTTTCAACATACGTAGCTATTACCATCGAAAACTAAAACTTTTGACATAGGAAAAGAGCCTTTAATCACATTCTTTACCATTTGCAATCATAAAATTGTCTAATATCTTCATTTTTTTCAACATACGTAGCTATTACCCTCGAAAACTAAAACTTTTGACATAGGAAAAGAGCCTTGAATCACATTCTTTACCATATGCAATCATAAAATTGTCTAATATCTTCATTTTTTCAACATACGTAGCTATTACCCTCGAAAACTAAAACTTTTGAAAAAGGAAAAAAGCCTTTAATCACATTCTTTACCATTTGCAATCATAAAACAGTCTAATATATTCATTTTTTCAACATACTTAGCTATTACCCTCAAAAACTAAAACTTTTGAAAGAGGAAAAGAGCCTTTAATCACATTCTTTACCAATTGCAATCATAAAATAGTCTAATATCTTCATTTTTTCAACATACGTAGCTATTACCCTCGAAAACTAAAACTTTTGACATAGGAAAAGAGCCCTTAATCACATTCTTTACCATTTTCAATCATAAAATAGTCTAATATCTTCATTTTTTCAACATACGTAGCTATTACCCTCGAAAACTAAAACTTTTGAAATAGGAAAAGAGCCTTTAATCACATTTTTTACCATGTGCAATCATGAAATAGTCTAATATCTTCATTTTTTTCACAGACCTAGCTATTACCCTCGAAAACTAAAACTTTTGACATACGACAAGAGCCTTTAAGCACATTCTTTACCATGTGCAATCATAAAATAGTCTAATATCTTCATTTTTTCAACATACGTAGCTATTACCCACAAAACTAAAATTTTTGAATAGGAAAAGAGCCTTTAATCACATTCTTTACCATGTGCAATCATAAAATTGTCTAATATCTTCATTTTTTCAACATACGTAGCTATTACCCTCGAAAACTATAACTTTTGACATAGGAAAAGAGCCTTTAATCACATTTTTTACCATTTGCAATCATAAAATAGTCTAATATCTTCATTTTTTCAACATACGTAGCTATTTCCCTCGAAAACTAAAACTTTTAACATAGGAAAAGAGCCTTTAATCACATTCTTTACCATTTGCAATCATAAAATAGTCTAATATCTTCATTTTTTCAACAACCGTAGCTATTACCCTCAAAAACTAAAACTTTTGAAATAGGAAAAGAGCCTTTAATCACATTCTTTACCATTTGCAATCATAAAATAGTCTAATATCTTCATTTTTTCAACATACGTAGCTATTACCCTCGAATACTAAAACTTTTGAAATAGGAAAAGAGCCTTTAATCACATTCTTTACCATGTGCAATCATAAAATAGTCTAATATCTTCATTTTTTCCACAGACATAGCTATTACCCTCGAAAACTAAAACTATTGAAATAAGAAAAGAGCCTTTAATCACATTCTTTACCATATGCAATCATAAAATAGTCTAATATCTTCATTTTTTCCACAGACAAAGCTCTTATCCTCGAAAACTAGAACTTTTGAAATAGGAAAAGAGCCTTTAATTACATTCTTTACCATTTGCAATCATAAAATAGTCTAATATCTTCATTTTTTTCAACATACGTAGCTATTACCCTCGAAAACTAAAACTTTTGAAATAGGAAAAGAGCCTTTAATCACATTCTTTACCATTTGCAATCATAAAATAGTCTAATTTCTTCATTTTTTCAACATACGTAGCTATTACCCTCGAAAACTAAAACTTTTGACATAGGAAAAGAGCCTTTAATCACATTCTTTACCATGTGCAATCATAAAAAAGTCTACTATCTTCATTTTTGCCACAGACCTAGCTATTACCCTCGAAAACTAAAATTTTTGAAATAGGAAAAGAGCCTTTAATCACATTCTTTACCATTTGCAATCATAAAATAGTCTAATATCTTCATTTTTTCGACATACGTAGCTATTACCCTCGAAAACTAAAACTTTTGAAATAGAAAAAGAGCCTTTAATCACATTCTTTACCATTTGCAATCATAGAATAGTCGAATATCTCCATTTTTTCAACATACGTAGCTATTACCCTCGAAAACTAAAACTTTTGACATAGGAAAAGATCCTTTAATCACATTCTTTACCATGTGCACATCATAAAATAGTCTAATATCTTTATTTTTTCAACATACGTAGCTATTACCCTCGAAAACTAAAACTTTTGACATAGGAAAAGAGCCTTTAATCACATTCTTTACCATTTGCAATCATAAAATAGTCTAATATCTTCATTTTTTCAACATACGTAGCTATTACCCTCGAAAACTAAAACTTTTGAAATAGGAAAAGAGCCTTTAATCACATTCTTTACCATTTGCAATCATAAAATAGTCTAATATCTTCATTTTTTCAACATACGTAGCTATTACCCTCGAAAACTAAAACTTTTGAAACAGGAAAAGAGCCTTTAATCACATTCTTTACCATGTGCAATCATAAAATTGTCTAATATCTTCATTTTTTCAACATAGGTAGCTATTACCCTCGAAAACTAAAACTTTTGACATAGGAAAAGAGCCTTTAATCACATTCTTTACCATTTGCAATCATAAAATAGTCTAATATCTTCATTTTTTCAACATACGTAGCTATTACCCTCGAAAACTAAAACTTTTGAAATAGGAAAAGAGCCTTAAATCACATTCTTTACCATGTGCAGTCATAAAATTGTCTTATATCTTCATTTTTTCCACAGACTATAGCCTTTAAATAGACTATTTTTCGAGGGTAATAGCTACGTATGTTGAAAAACTGAAGATACTAGACTATTTTATGATTGCAAATGGTAAAGAATGTGATTAAAGGCTCTTTTCCTATTTCAAAAGTTTTAGTTTTCGAGGGTAATAGCTACGTATGTTGATTGCACATTGCTATTACCATTTGCAATCATAAAATAGTCTAATATCTTCATTTTTTCAACATACGTAGCTATTACCCTCGAAAACTAAAACTTTTGACATAGGAAAAGAGCCTTTAATCACATTCTTTACCATGTGCAATCATAAAATTGTCTAATATCTTCATTTTTTCCACAGACATAGCTATTACCCTCGAAAACTAAAACTTTTGAAATAGGAAAAGAGCCTTTAATCACATTCTTTACCATGTGCAATCATAAAATAGTCTAATATCTTCATTTTTTCAACATACGTAGCTATTACCCTCGAAAACTAAAATTTTTGACATAGGAAAAGAGCCTTTAATCACATTCTTTACCATTTTCAATCAGAAAATAGTCTAATATCTTCATTTTTCAGCATACGTAGCTATTACCCTCGAAAACTAAAACTTTTGACATAGGAAAAGAGCCTTTAATCACATTCCTTACCATGTGCAATCATAAAATAGTCTAATATCTTCTTTTTTTCAACATACGTAGCTATTACCCTCGAAAACTAAAACTTTTGAAATAGGAAAAGAGCCTTTAATCACATTCTTTACCATTTGCAATCATAAAATAGTCTAATATCTTCATTTTTTCAACATACGTAGCTATTACCCTCGAATATTAAAACTTTTGAAATAGGAAAAGAGCCTTTAATCACATTCTTTACCATGTGCAATCATAAAATAGTCTAATATCTTCATTTTTTCCACAGACATAGCTATTACCCTCGAAAACTAAAACTATTGAAATAGGAAAAGAGCCTTTAATCACATTCTTTACCATGTGCAATCATAAAATAGTCTAATATCTTCATTTTTTCCACAGACAAAGCTCTTATCCTCGAAAACTAAAACTTTTGAAATAGGAAAAGAGCCTTTAATCACATTCTTTACCATTTGCAATCATAAAATAGTTTAATATCTTCATTTTTTCAACATACGTAGCTATTACCCTCGAATACTAAAACTTTTGAAATAGGAAAAGAGCCTTTAATCCCATTCTTTACCATGTGCAATCATAAAATAGTCTAATATCTTCATTTTTTCCACAGACATAGCTATTACCCTCGAAAACTAAAACTATTGAAATAGGAAAAGAGCCTTTAATCACATTCTTTACCATGTGCAATCATAAAATAGTCTAATATCTTCATTTTTTCCACAGACAAAGCTGTTATCCTCGAAAACTAAAACTTTTGAAATAGGAAAAGAGCCTTCAATCACATTCTTTACCATTTGCAATCATAAAATAGTCTAATATCTTCATTTTTGCCACAGACCTAGCTATTACCATCGAAAACTAAAACTTTTGAAATAGGAAAAGAGCCTTTAATCACATTCTTTACCATTTGCAATCATAAAATAGACTAATATCTTCATTTTTTCAACATACGTAGCTATTACCCTCGAAAACTGAAACTTTTGAAATAGGAAAAGATCCTTTAATCATATTCTTTACCATTTGCAATCATAAAATACTCTAATATCTTCATTTTTTCAACATACGTAGCTACTACCCTCGAAAACTAAAACTTTTGACATAGGAAAAGATCCTTTAATCACATTCTTTACCATTTGCAATCATAAAATAGTCTAACATCTTCATTTTTTCAACATACGTAGCTATTACCCTCGAAAACTACAACTTTTGACATAGGAAAAGATCCTTTAATCACATTCTTTACCATGTGCAATCATAAAATTGTCTAATATCTTCATTTTTTCAACATAGGTAGCTATTACCCTCGAAAACTAAAACTTTTGACATAGGAAAAGAGCATTTAATCACATTCTTTACCATTTGCAATCATAAAATAGTCTAATATCTTCATTTTTTCAACATACGTAGCTATTACCCTCGAAAACTAAAACTTTTGAAATAGAAAAAGAGAATTAAATCACATTCTTTACCATGTGCAGTCATAAAATTGTCTAATATCTTCATTTTTTCCACAGACTATAGCCTTTAAATAGACTATTTTTCGAGGGTAATAGCTACGTATGTTGAAAAACTGAAGATATTAGACTATTTTATGATTGCAAATGGTAAAGAATGTGATTAAAGGCTCTTTTCCTATTTCAAAAGTTTTAGTTTTCGAGGGTAATAGCTACGTATGTTGATTGCACATTGCTATTACCATTTGCAATCATAAAATAGTTTAATATCTTCATTTTTTCAACATACGTAGCTATTACCCTCGAAAACTAAAACTTTTGACATAGGAAAAGAGCCTTTAATCACATTCTTTACCATGTGCAATCATAAAATTGTCTAATATCTTCATTTTTTCCACAGACATAGCTATTACCCTCGAAAGCTAAAACTTTTGAAATAGGAAAAGAGCCTTTAATCAAATTCTTTACCATTTTCAATCATAAAATAGTCTAATATCTTCATTTTTTCAACATACGTAGCTATTACCCTCGAAAACTAAAACTTTTGACATAGAAAAAGAGCCTTTAATCACATTCCTTACCATTTGCAATCATAAAATAGTCTAATATCTTCATTTTTTCAACATACGTAGCTATTACCCTCAAAAACTAAAACTTTTGAAATAGGAAAAGAGCCTTTAATCACATTCTTTACCATTTGCAATTATAAAATAGTCTAATATCTTCATTTTTTCAACATACGTAGCTATTACCCTCGAAAACTAAAACTTTTGAAATAGGAAAAGAGCCTTTAATCACATTCTTTACCATTTGCAATAATAAAATAGTCTAATTTCTTCATTTTTTCAACATACGTAGCTATTACCCTCGAAAACTAAAACTTTTGACATAGGAAAAGAGCCTTTAATCACATTCTTTACCATGTGCAATCATAAAATAGTCTAATATCTTCATTTTTTCCAGAGACCTAGCTATTACCCTCGAAAACTAAAACTTTTGAAATAGGAAAAGAGCCTTTAATCACATTCTTTACCATTTGCAATCATAAAATAGTCTAATATCTTCATTTTTTCAACATACGTAGCTATTACCCTCAAAAACTAAAACTTTTGACATAGGAAAAGAGCCTTTAATCACATTCTTTACCATGTGCAATCATAACATAGTCTAATATCTTCATTTTTTCAACATACGTAGCTATTACCCTCGAAAACTAAAACTTTTGACATAGGAAAAGAGCCTTTAATCACATTCTTTACCATTTGCAATCATGAAATAGTCTAATATCTTCATTTTTTCAACATATGTAGCGATTACCCTCGAAAACTAAAACTTTTGAAATAGGAAAAGAGACTTTAATCACATTCTTTACCATGTGCAATCATAAAATTGTCTAATATCTTCATTTTTTCAACATATGTAGCTATTACCCTCGAAAACTAAAACTTTTGAAATAGGAAAAGAGCCTTTAATCACATTCTTTACCATTTGCAATCATAAAATAGTCTAATATCTTCATTTTTTCAACATACGTAGCTATTACCCTCGAAAACTAAAACTTTTGAAATAGGAAAAGAGCCTTAAATCACATTCTTTACCATGTGCAGTCATAAAATTGTCTAATATCTTCATTTTTTCCACAGACTATAGCCTTTAAATAGACTATTTTTCGAGGGTAATAGCTACGTATGTTGAAAAACTGAAGATATTAGACTATTTTATGATTGCAAATGGTAAAGAATGTGATTAAAGGCTCTTTTCCTATTTCAAAAGTTGTAGTTTTCGAGGGTAATAGCTACGTATGTTGATTGCACATTGCTATTACCATTTGCAATCATAAAATATTCTAATATCTTCATTTTTCAACATACGTAGCTATTACCCTCGAAAACTAAAACTTTTGACATAGGAAAAGAGCCTTTAATCACATTCTTTACCATGTGCAATCATAAAATTGTCTAATATCTTCATTTTTTCCACAGACATAGCTATTACCCTCGAAAACTAAAACTTTTGAAATAGGAAAAGAGCCTTTAATCACATTCTTTACCATTTGCAATCATAAAATAGTCTAATATCTTCATTTTTTCAACCTACTTAGCTATTACCCTCGAAAACTAAAACTTTTGAAATAGGAAAAGAGCCTTTAATCACATTCTTTACCATGTGCAATCATAAAATAGTCTAATATCTTCATTTTTTCAACATACGTAGCTATTACCCTCGAAAACTAAAATTTTTGACATAGGAAAAGAGCCTTTAATCACATTCTTTACCATTTTCAATCATAAAATAGTCTAATATCTTCATTTTTTCAACATACGTAGCTATTACCCTCAAAAACTAAAACTTTTGACATAGGAAAAGAGCCTTTGATCACATTCCTTACCATGTGCAATCATAAAATAGTCTAATATCTTATTTTTTCAACATACGTAGCTATTACCCTCGAAAACTAAAACTTTTGACATAGGAAAAGAGCCTTTAATCACATTCTTTACCATGTGCAATCATAAAATAGTCTAATATCTTCATTTTTTCAACATACGTAGCTATTACCCTCGAAAACTAAAACTTTTGACATAGGAAAAGAGCTTTTAATCAATTCTTTACCATTTGCAATCATAGAATTGTCTAATATCTTCATTTTTTCATAATACGTAGCTGTAACCCTCGAAAACTAAAACTTTTGACATAGGAAAAGAGCCTTCAATCAAATTCTTTACCATTTGCAATCATAAAATAGTCTAATATCTTCATTTTTTCCACAGACATAGCTATTACCCTCGAAAACTAAAACTTTTGACATAGAAAAAGAGCCTTGAATCACATTCTCTACCATTTGCAATCATAAAATAGTCTAATATCTTCATTTTTTCAACATACGTATATATTACCCTCGAAAACTAAAACTTTTGAAATAGGAAAAGAGCCTTTAATCACATTCTTTACCATGTGCAATTATAAAATAGTCTAATATCTTCATTTTTTCAACATACGTAGCTATTACCCTCGAAAACTAAAACTTTTGAAATAGGAAACGAGCCTTTAATCACATTCTTTACCATGTGCAATCATAAAATAGTCTAATATCCTCATTTTTTCAACATACGTAGCTATTACCCTCGAAAACTAAAACTTTTGACATAGGAAAAGAGCCTTTAATCAAATTCTTTACCATTTGCAATCATAAAATAGTCTAATATCTTCATTTTTTCAACATACGTAGCTATTACCCTAGAAAATTAAAACTTTTGACATAGGAAAAGAGCCTTTTATCACATTCTTTACCATTTGCAATCATAAAATTGTCTAATATCTTCATTTTTTCAACATACGTAGCTATTACCCTCGAAAACTAAAACTTTTGACATAGGAAAAGAGCCTTCAATCAAATTCTTTACCATTTGCAATCATAAAATAGTCTAATATCTTCATTTTTTCCACAGACATAGCTATTACCCTCGAAAACTAAAACTTTTGACATAGAAAAAGAGCCTCTAATCACATTCTCTACCATTTGCAATCATAAAATAGTCTAATATCTTCATTTTTTCAACATACGTAGCTATTACCCTCGAAAACTAAAACTTTTGAAATAGGAAAAGAGCCTTTAATCACATTCTTTACCATGTGCAATCATAAAATAGTCTAATATCTTCATTTTTTCAACATGCGTAGATATTACCCTCGAAAACTAAACTTTTGAAATAGGAAACGAGCCTTTAATCACATTCTTTACCATGTGCAATCATAAAATAGTCTAATATCTTCATTTTTTCAACATACGTAGCTATTACCCTCGAAAACTAAAACTTTTGACATAGGAAAAGAGCCTTTAATCACATTCTTTACCATTTGCAATCATACAATAGTCTAATATCTTCATTTTTTCAACATACGTACCTACTACCCTCGAAAACTAAAACTTTTGACATAGGAAAAGAGCCTTTAATCACATTCTTTACCATTTGCAATCATAAAATTGTCTAATATCTTCATTTTTTCAACATACGTAGCTATTACCCTCGAAAACTAAAACTTTTAACATAGGAAAAGAGCCTTTAATCACATTCTTTACCATTTGCAATCATAAAATAGTCTAATATCTTCATTTTTTCCACAGACATAGCTATTACCCTCGAAAACTAAAACTTTTGACATAGGAAAAGAGCCTTTAATCACATTCTTTACCATTTCCAATCATAAAATAGTCTAATATCTTCATTTTTTCAACATACGTAGCTATTACCCTCGAAAACTAAAACTTTTGAAATAGGAAAAGAGCCTTTAATCACATTCTTTACCATGTGCAATTATAAAATAGTCTAATATCTTCATTTTTTCAACATGCGTAGCTATTACCCTCGAAAACTAAAACTTTTGAAATAGGAAACGAGTCTTTAATCACATTCTTTACCATGTGCAATCATAAAATAGTCTAATATCTTCATTTTTTCAACATACGTAGCTATTACCCTCGAAAACTAAAACTTTTGACATAGGAAAAGAGCCTTTAATCACATTCTTTACCATTTGCAATCATAAAATAGTCTAATATCTTCATTTTTTCAACATACGTAGCTATTACCCTAGAAAATTAAAACTTTTGACATAGGAAAAGAGCCTTTTATCACATACTTTACCATTTGCAATCATAAAATTGTCTAATATCTTCATTTTTTCAACATACGTAGCTATTACCCTCGAAAACTAAAACTTTTGACATAGGAAAAGAGCCTTTAATCACATTTTTTACCATTTGCAATCATAAAATAGTCTAATATCTTCATTTTTTCAACATACGTAGCTATTACCCTCGAAAACTAAAACTTTTGACATAGGAAAAGAGCCTTTAATCACATTCTTTACCATTTGCAATCATAAAATAGTCTAATATCTTCATTTTTTCAACATACGTAGCTATTACCCTCGAAAACTAAAACTTTTGAAATAGGAAAAGAGCCTTTAATCACATTCTTTACCATGTGCAATCATAAAAAAGTCTAATATCTTCATTTTTTCAACATACATAGCTATTACCCTCGAAAACTAAAACTTTTGACATAGGAAAAGAGCCTTTAATCACATTCTTTACCATGTGCAATCATAAAATTGTCTAATATCTTCATTTTTTCCACAGACATAGCTATTACCCTCGAAAACTAAAACTTTTGAAATAGGAAAAGAGCCTTTAATCACATTCTTTACCATTTGCAATCATAAAATAGTCTAATATCTTCATTTTTTCAACCTACTTAGCTATTACCCTCGAAAACTAAAACTTTTGAAATAGGAAAAGAGCCTTTAATCACATTCTTTACCATGTGCAATCATAAAATAGTCTAATATCTTCATTTTTTCATCATACGTAGCTATTACCCTCGAAAACTAAAATTTTTGACATAGGAAAAGAGCCTTTAATCACATTCTTTACCATGTGCAATCATAAAATAGTCTAATATCTTCATTTTTTCAACATGCGTAGCTATTACCCTCGAAAACTAAAACTTTTGAAATAGGAAACGAGCCTTTAATCACATTCTTTACCATGTGCAATCATAAAATAGTCTAATATCTTCATTTTTTCAACATACGTAGCTATTACCCTCGAAAACTAAAACTTTTGACATAGGAAAAGAGCCTTTAATCACATTCTTTACCATTTGCAATCATACAATAGTCTAATATCTTCATTTTTTCAACATACGTAGCTATTACCCTCGAAAACTAAAACTTTTGACATAGGAAAAGAGCCTTTAATCACATTCTTTACCATTTGCAATCATAAAATAGTCTAATATCTTCATTTTTTCCACAGACATAGCTATTACCCTCGAAAACTAAAACTTTTGACATAGGAAAAGAGCCTTTAATCACATTCTTTACCATTTCCAATCATAAAATAGTCTAATATCTTCATTTTTTTAACATACGTAGCTATTACCCTCGAAAACTAAAACTTTTGAAATAGGAAACGAGCCTTTAATCACATTCTTTACCATGTGCAATCATAAAATTTTCTAATATCCTCATTTTTTCAACATACGTAGCTATTACCCTCGAAAACTAAAACTTTTGACATAGGAAAAGAGCCTTTAATCACATTCTTTACCATTTGCAATCATAAAATAGTCTAATATCTTCATTTTTTCAACATACGTAGCTATTACCCTAGAAAATTAAAAGTTTTGACATAGGAAAAGAGCCTTTTATCACATTCTTTACCATTTGCAATCATAAAATTGTCTAATATCTTCATTTTTTCAACATACGTAGCTATTACCCTCGAAAACTAAAACTTTTGACATAGGAAAAGAGCCTTCAATCAAATTCTTTACCATTTGCAATCATAAAATAGTCTAATATCTTCATTTTTTCCACAGACATAGCTATTACCCTCGAAAACTAAAACTTTTGACATAGAAAAAGAGCCTTGAATCACATTCTCTACCATTTGCAATGATAAAATAGTCTAATATCTTCATTTTTTCAACATACGTAGCTATTACCCTCGAAAACTAAAACTTTTGAAATAGGAAAAGAGCCTTTAATCACATTCTTTACCATGTGCAATCATAAAATAGTCTAATATCTTCATTTTTTCAACATGCGTAGATATTACCCTCGAAAACTAAACTTTTGAAATAGGAAACGAGCCTTTAATCACATTCTTTACCATGTGCAATCATAAAATAGTCTAATATCTTCATTTTTTCAACATACGTAGCTATTACCCTCGAAAACTAAAACTTTTGACATAGGAAAAGAGCCTTTAATCACATTCTTTACCATTTGCAATCATACAATAGTCTAATATCTTCATTTTTTCAACATACGTACCTACTACCCTCGAAAACTAAAACTTTTGACATAGGAAAAGAGCCTTTAATCACATTCTTTACCATTTGCAATCATAAAATTGTCTAATATCTTCATTTTTTCAACATACGTAGCTATTACCCTCGAAAACTAAAACTTTTAACATAGGAAAAGAGCCTTTAATCACATTCTTTACCATTTGCAATCATAAAATAGTCTAATATCTTCATTTTTTCCACAGACATAGCTATTACCCTCGAAAACTAAAACTTTTGACATAGGAAAAGAGCCTTTAATCACATTCTTTACCATTTCCAATCATAAAATAGTCTAATATCTTCATTTTTTCAACATACGTAGCTATTACCCTCGAAAACTAAAACTTTTGAAATAGGAAAAGAGCCTTTAATCACATTCTTTACCATGTGCAATTATAAAATAGTCTAATATCTTCATTTTTTCAACATGCGTAGCTATTACCCTCGAAAACTAAAACTTTTGAAATAGGAAACGAGCCTTTAATCACATTCTTTACCATGTGCAATCATAAAATAGTCTAATATCTTCATTTTTTCAACATACGTAGCTATTACCCTCGAAAACTAAAACTTTTGACATAGGAAAAGAGCCTTTAATCACATTCTTTACCATTTGCAATCATAAAATAGTCTAATATCTTCATTTTTTCAACATACGTAGCTATTACCCTAGAAAATTAAAACTTTTGACATAGGAAAAGAGCCTTTTATCACATACTTTACCATTTGCAATCATAAAATTGTCTAATATCTTCATTTTTTCAACATACGTAGCTATTACCCTCGAAAACTAAAACTTTTGACATAGGAAAAGAGCCTTTAATCACATTTTTTACCATTTGCAATCATAAAATAGTCTAATATCTTCATTTTTTCAACATACGTAGCTATTACCCTCGAAAACTAAAACTTTTGACATAGGAAAAGAGCCTTTAATCACATTCTTTACCATTTGCAATCATAAAATAGTCTAATATCTTCATTTTTTCAACATACGTAGCTATTACCCTCGAAAACTAAAACTTTTGAAATAGGAAAAGAGCCTTTAATCACATTCTTTACCATGTGCAATCATAAAAAAGTCTAATATCTTCATTTTTTCAACATACATAGCTATTACCCTCGAAAACTAAAACTTTTGACATAGGAAAAGAGCCTTTAATCACATTCTTTACCATGTGCAATCATAAAATTGTCTAATATCTTCATTTTTTCCACAGACATAGCTATTACCCTCGAAAACTAAAACTTTTGAAATAGGAAAAGAGCCTTTAATCACATTCTTTACCATTTGCAATCATAAAATAGTCTAATATCTTCATTTTTTCAACCTACTTAGCTATTACCCTCGAAAACTAAAACTTTTGAAATAGGAAAAGAGCCTTTAATCACATTCTTTACCATGTGCAATCATAAAATAGTCTAATATCTTCATTTTTTCAACATACGTAGCTATTACCCTCGAAAACTAAAACTTTTGACATAGGAAAAGAGCCTTTAATCACATTCTTTACCATGTGCAATCATAAAATAGTCTAATATCTTCATTTTTTCAACATACGTAGCTATTACCCTCGAAAACTAAAACTTTTGACATAGGAAAAGAGCCTTTAATCACATTCTTTACCATGTGCAATCATAAAATAGTCTAATATCTTCATTTTTTCAACATACGTAGCTATTACCCTCGAAAACTAAAACTTTTGACATAGGAAAAGAGCCTTTAATCACATTCTTTACCATTTGCAATCATAAATAGTCTAATATCTTCATTTTTTCAACATACGTAGCTATTACCCTCGAAAACTAAAACTTTTGACATAGGAAAAGAGCCTTTAATCACATTCTTTACCATTTGCAATCATAAAATAGTCTAATATCTTCATTTTTTCCACAGACATAGCTATTACCCTCGAAAACTAAAACTTTTGACATAGGAAAAGAGCCTTTAATCACATTCTTTACCATTTGCAATCATAAAATAGTCTAATATCTTCATTTTTTCAACATACGTAGCTATTACCCTCGAAAACTAAAACTTTTGAAATAGGAAACGAGCCTTTAATCACATTCTTTACCATGTGCAATCATAAAATAGTCTAATATCTTCATTTTTTCAACATACGTAGCTATTACCCTCGAAAACTAAAACTTTTGACATAGGAAAAGAGCCTTTAATCACATTCTTTACCATTTGCAATCATAAAATAGTCTAATATCTTCATTTTTTCAACATACGTAGCTATTACCCTCGAAAACTAAAACTTTTGACATAGGAAAAGAGCCTTTAATCACATTCTTTACCATTTGCAATCATAAAATAGTCTAATATCTTCATTTTTTCAACATACGTAGCTATTACCCTCGAAAACTAAAACTTTTGACATAGGAAAAGAGCCTTCAATCACATTCTTTACCATTTGCAATCATAAAATAGTCTAATATCTTCATTTTTTCCACAGACATAGCTATTACCCTCGAAAACTAAAACTTTTGACATAGGAAAAGAGCCTTGAATCACATTCTTTACCATTTGCAATCATAAAATAGTCTAATATCTTCATTTTTTCAACATACGTAGCTATTACCCTCGAAAACTAAAACTTTTGAAATAGGAAAAGAGCCTTTAATCACATTCTTTACCATGTGCAATCATAAAATAGTCTAATATCTTCATTTTTTCAACATGCGTAGATATTACCCTCGAAAACTAAACTTTTGAAATAGGAAACGAGCCTTTAATCACATTCTTTACCATGTGCAATCATAAAATAGTCTAATATCTTCATTTTTTCAACATACGTAGCTATTACCCTCGAAAACTAAAACTTTTGACATAGGAAAAGAGCCTTTAATCACATTCTTTACCATTTGCAATCATACAATAGTCTAATATCTTCATTTTTTCAACATACGTACCTACTACCCTCGAAAACTAAAACTTTTGACATAGGAAAAGAGCCTTTAATCACATTCTTTACCATTTGCAATCATAAAATTGTCTAATATCTTCATTTTTTCAACATACGTAGCTATTACCCTCGAAAACTAAAACTTTAAACATAGGAAAAGAGCCTTTAATCACATTCTTTACCATTTGCAATCATAAAATAGTCTAATATCTTCATTTTTTCCACAGACATAGCTATTACCCTCGAAAACTAAAACTTTTGACATAGGAAAAAAGACTTTAATCACATTCTTTACCATTTCCAATCATAAAATAGTCTAATATCTTCATTTTTTCAACATACGTAGCTATTACCCTCGAAAACTAAAACTTTTGAAATAGGAAAAGAGCCTTTAATCACATTCTTTACCATGTGCAATTATAAAATAGTCTAATATCTTCATTTTTTCAACATGCGTAGCTATTACCCTCGAAAACTAAAACTTTTGAAATAGGAAACGAGCCTTTAATCACATTCTTTACCATGTGCAATCATAAAATAGTCTAATATCTTCATTTTTTCAACATACGTAGCTATTACCCTCGACAACTAAAACTTTTGACATAGGAAAAGAGCCTTTAATCACATTCTTTACCATTTGCAATCATAAAATAGTCTAATATCTTCATTTTTTCAACATACGTAGCTATTACCCTAGAAAATTAAAACTTTTGACATAGGAAAAGAGCCTTTTATCACATACTTTACCATTTGCAATTATAAAATTGTCTAATATCTTCATTTTTTCAACATACGTAGCTATTACCCTCGAAAACTAAAACTTTTGACATAGGAAAAGAGCCTTTAATCACATTTTTTACCATTTGCAATCATAAAATAGTCTAATATCTTCATTTTTTCAACATACGTAGCTATTACCCTCGAAAACTAAAACTTTTGACATAGGAAAAGAGCCTTTAATCACATTGTTTACCATTTGCAATCATAAAATAGTCTAATATCTTCATTTTTTCAACATACGTAGCTATTACCCTCGAAAACTAAAACTTTTGAAATAGGAAAAGAGCCTTTAATCACATTCTTTACCATGTGCAATCATAAAAAAGTCTAATATCTTCATTTTTTCAACATACATAGCTATTACCCTCGAAAACTAAAACTTTTGACATAGGAAAAGAGCCTTTAATCACATTCTTTACCATGTGCAATCATAAAATTGTCTAATATCTTCATTTTTTCCACAGACATAGCTATTACCCTCGAAAACTAAAACTTTTGAAATAGGAAAAGAGCCTTTAATCACATTCTTTACCATTTGCAATCATAAAATAGTCTAATATCTTCATTTTTTCAACCTACTTAGCTATTACCCTCGAAAACTAAAACTTTTGAAATAGGAAAAGAGCCTTTAATCACATTCTTTACCATATGCAATCATAAAATAGTCTAATATCTTCATTTTTTCAACATACGTAGCTATTACCCTCGAAAACTAAAACTTTTGACATAGGAAAAGAGCCTTTAATCACATTCTTTACCATTTGCAATCATAAAATAGTCTAATATCTTCATTTTTTCAACATACGTAGCTATTACCCTCGAAAACTAAAACTTTTGACATAGGAAAAGAGCCTTTAATCACATTCTTTACCATTTGCAATCATAAAATAGTCTAATATCTTCATTTTTTCAACATACGTAGCTATTACCCTCGAAAACTAAAACTTTTGACATAGGAAAAGAGCCTTTAATCACATTCTTTACCATTTGCAATCATAAAATAGTCTAATATCTTCATTTTTTCACAACGTAGCTATTACCCTCGAAAACTAAAACTTTTGACATAGGAAAAGAGCCTTTAATCACATTCTTTACCATTTGCAATCATAAAATAGTCTAATATCTTCATTTTTTCAATACGTAGCTATTACCCTCGAAAACTAAAACTTTTGAAATAGGAAAAGAGCCTTTAATCACATTCTTTACCATGTGCAATCATAAAATAGTCTAATATCTTCATTTTTTCAACATACGTAGCTATTACCCTCGAAAACTAAAACTTTTGAAATAGGAAACGAGCCTTTAATCACATTCTTTACCATGTGCAATCATAAAATAGTCTAATATCTTCATTTTTTCAACATACGTAGCTATTACCCTCGAAAACTAAAACTTTTGACATAGGAAAAGAGCCTTTAATCACATTCTTTACCATTTGCAATCATAAAATAGTCTAATATCTTCATTTTTTCAACATACGTAGCTATTACCCTCGAAAACTAAAACTTTTGACATAGGAAAAGAGCCTTTAATCACATTCTTTACCATTTGCAATCATAAAATAGTCTAATATCTTCATTTTTTCAACATACGTAGCTATTACCCTCGAAAACTAAAACTTTTGACATAGGAAAAGAGCCTTTAATCACATTCTTTACCATTTGCAATCATAAAATAGTCTAATATCTTCATTTTTTCAACATACATAGCTATTACCCTCGAAAACTAAAACTTTTGACATAGGAAAAGAGCCTTTAATCACATTCTTTACCATTTGCAATCATAAAATAGTCTAATATCTTCATTTTTTCAACATACGTAGCTATTACCCTCGAAAACTAAAACTTTTGACATAGGAAAAGAGCCTTTAATCACATTCTTTACCATTTGCAATCATAAAATAGTCTAATATCTTCATTTTTTCAACATACGTAGCTATTACCCTCGAAAACTAAAACTTTTGACATAGGAAAAGAGCCTTTAATCACATTCTTTACCATTTGCAATCATAAAATAGTCTAATATCTTCATTTTTTCAACATACGTAGCTATTACCCTCGAAAACTAAAACTTTTGACATAGGAAAAGAGCCTTTAATCACATTCTTTACCATTTGCAATCATAAAATAGTCTAATATCTTCATTTTTTCAACATACGTAGCTATTACCCTCGAAAACTAAAACTTTTGACATAGGAAAAGAGCCTTTAATCACATTCTTTACCATTTGCAATCATAAAATAGTCTAATATCTTCATTTTTTCAACATACGTAGCTATTACCCTCGAAAACTAAAACTTTTGACATAGGAAAAGAGCCTTTAATCACATTCTTTACCATTTGCAATCATAAAATAGTCTAATATCTTCATTTTTTCAACATACGTAGCTATTACCCTCGAAAACTAAAACTTTTGACATAGGAAAAGAGCCTTTAATCACATTCTTTACCATTTGCAATCATAAAATAGTCTAATATCTTCATTTTTTCAACATACGTAGCTATTACCCTCGAAAACTAAAACTTTTGAAATAGGAAAAGAGCCTTTAATCACATTCTTTACCATGTGCAATCATAAAATAGTCTAATATCTTCATTTTTTCAACATACGTAGCTATTACCCTCGAAAACTAAAACTTTTGAAATAGGAAAAGAGCCTTTAATCACATTCTTTACCATGTGCAATCATAAAATAGTCTAATATCTTCATTTTTGCAACATACGTAGCTATTACCCTCGAAAACTAAAACTTTTGACATAGGAAAAGAGCCTTTAATCACATTCTTTACCATTTGCAATCATAAAATAGTCTAATATCTTCATTTTTTCAACATACGTAGCTATTACCCTCGAAAACTAAAACTTTTGACATAGGAAAAGAGCCTTTAATCACATTCTTTACCATTTGCAATCATAAAATAGTCTAATATCTTCATTTTTTCAACATACGTAGCTATTACCCTCGAAAACTAAAACTTTTGACATAGGAAAAGAGCCTTTAATCACATTCTTTACCATTTGCAATCATAAAATAGTCTAATATCTTCATTTTTTCAACATACGTAGCTATTACCCTCGAAAACTAAAACTTTTGAAATAGGAAAAGAGCCTTTAATCACATTCTTTACCAAGTGCAATCATAAAATAGTCTAATATCTTCATTTTTTCAACATACGTAGCTATTACCCTCGAAAACTAAAACTTTTGACATAGGAAAAGAGCCTTTAATCACATTCTTTACCATTTGCAATCATACAATAGTCTAATATCTTCATTTTTTCAACATACGTAGCTATTACCCTCGAAAACTAAAACTTTTGACATAGGAAAAGAGCCTTTAATCACATTCTTTACCATTTACAATCATAAAATAGTCTAATATCTTCATTTTTTCAACATACGTAGCTATTACCCTCGAAAACTAAAACTTTTGACATAGGAAAAGAGCCTTTAATCACATTCTTTACCATTTGCAATCATAAAATAGTCTAATATCTTCATTTTTTCAACATACGTAGCTATTACCCTCGAAAACTAAAACTTTTGAAATAGGAAAAGAGCCTTTAATCACATTCTTTACCATGTGCAATCATAAAATAGTCTAATATCTTCATTTTTTCAATGACCTAGCTATTACCCTCGAAAACTAAAACTTTTGAAATAGGAAAAGAGCCTTTAATCACATTCTTTACCATGTGCAATCATAAAATAGTCTAATATCTTCATTTTTTCAACATACGTAGCTATTACCCTCGAAAACTAAAACTTTTGACATAGGAAAAGAGCCTTTAATCACATTCTTTACCATTTGCAATCATAAAATTGTCTAATATCTTCATTTTTTCAACATACGTAGCTATTACCCTCGAAAACTAAAACTTTTGACATAGGAAAAGAGCCTTTAATCACATTCTTTACCATTTGCAATCATAAAATAGTCTAATATCTTCATTTTTCCACAGACATAGCTATTACCCTCGAAAACTAAAACTTTTGACATAGGAAAAGAGCCTTTAATCACATTCTTTACCATTTGCAATCATAAAATAGTCTAATATCTTCATTTTTTCAACATACATAGCTATTACCCTCGAAAACTAAAACTTTTGAAATAGGAAAAGAGCCTTTAATCACATTCTTTACCATGTGCAATCATAAAATAGTCTAATATCTTCATTTTTTCAACATACGTAGCTATTACCCTCGAAAACTAAAACTTTTGACAAAGGAAAAGAGCCTTTAATCACATTCTTTACCATTTGCAATCATAAAATTGTCTAATATCTTCATTTTTTCAACATACGTAGCTATTACCCTCGAAAACTAAAACTTTTGACATAGGAAAAGAGCCTTCAATCAAATTCTTTACCATTTGCAATCATAAAATAGTCTAATATCTTCATTTTTTCCACAGACATAGCTATTACCCTCGAAAACTAAAACTTTTGACATAGAAAAAGAGCCTTGAATCACATTCTCTACCATTTGCAATGATAAAATAGTCTAATATCTTCATTTTTTCAACAAACGTAGCTATTACCCTCGAAAACTAAAACTTTTGAAATAGGAAAAGAGCCTTTAATCACATTCTTTACCATGTGCAATCATAAAATAGTCTAATATCTTCATTTTTTCAAAATGCGTAGCTATTACCCTCGAAAACTAAAACTTTTGACATAGGAAAAGAGCCTTTAATCACATTCTTTACCATTTGCAATCATAAAATAGTCTAATATCTTCATTTTTTCAACATACGTAGCTATTACCCTCGAAAACTAAAACTTTTGACATAGGAAAAGAGCCTTTAATCACATTCTTTACCATTTGCAATCATAAAATAGTCTAATATCTTCATTTTTTCAACATACGTAGCTATTACCCTCGAAAACTAAAACTTTTGACATAGGAAAAGAGCCTTTAATCACATTTCTTTACCATTTGCAATCATAAAATAGTCTAATATCTTCATTTTTTCAACATACGTAGCTATTACCCTCGAAAACTAAAACTTTTGACATAGGAAAAGAGCCTTTAATCACATTCTTTACCATTTGCAATCATAAAATAGTCTAATATCTTCATTTTTTCAACATACGTAGCTATTACCCTCGAAAACTAAAACTTTTGACATAGGAAAAGAGCCTTTAATCACATTCTTTACCATTTGCAATCATAAAATAGTCTAATATCTTCATTTTTTCAACATACGTAGCTATTACCCTCGAAAACTAAAACTTTTGACATAGGAAAAGAGCCTTTAATCACATTCTTTACCATTTGCAATCATAAAATAGTCTAATATCTTCATTTTTTCAACATACGTAGCTATTACCCTCGAAAACTAAAACTTTTGACATAGGAAAAGAGCCTTTAATCACATTCTTTACCATTTGCAATCATAAAATAGTCTAATATCTTCATTTTTTCAACATACGTAGCTATTACCCTCGAAAACTAAAACTTTTGAAATAGGAAAAGAGCCTTTAATCACATTCTTTACCATGTGCAATCATAAAATAGTCTAATATCTTAATTTTTTCAACATACGTAGCTATTACCCTCGAAAACTAAAACTTTTGAAATAGGAAAAGAGCCTTTAATCACATTCTTTACCATGTGCAATCATAAAATAGTCTAATATCTTCATTTTTGCAACATGCGTAGCTATTACCCTCGAAAACTAAAACTTTTGAAATAGGAAACGAGCCTTTAATCACATTCTTTACCATGTGCAATCATATAATAGTCTAATATCTTCATTTTTTTCAACATACATAGCTATTACCATCGAAAACTAAAACTTTTGACATAGGAAAAGAGCCTTTAATCACATTCTTTACAATTTGCAATCATAAAAAGTCTAATATCTTCATTTTTTCCACAGACATAGCTATTACCCTCGAAAACTAAAACTTTTGACATAGGAAAAGAGCCTTTAATCACATTCTTTACCATTTGCAATCATAAAATAGTCTAATATCTTCATTTTTTCAACATACGTAGCTATTACCCTCGAAAACTAAAACTTTTGAAATAGGAAAAGAGCCTTTAATCACATTCTTTACCAAGTGCAATCATAAAATAGTCTAATATCTTCATTTTTTCAACATGCGTAGCTATTACCCTCGAGAACTAAAACTTTTGACATAGGAAAAGAGCCTTTAATCACATTCTTTACCATTTGCAATCATACAATAGTCTAATATCTTCATTTTTTCAACTTACGTAGCTATTACCCTCGAAAACTAAAACTTTTGACATAGGAAAAGAGCCTTTAATCACATTCTTTACCATTTACAATCAAAAAATAGTCTAATATCTTCATTTTTTCAACATACGTAGCTATTACCCTCGAAAACTAAAACTTTTGACATAGGAAAAGAGCCTTTAATCACATTCTTTACCATTTGCAATCATAAAATAGTCTAATATCTTCATTTTTTCAACATACGTAGCTATTACCCTCGAAAACTAAAACTTTTGAAATAGGAAAAGAGCCTTTAATCACATTCTTTACCATGTGCAATCATAAAATAGTCTAATATCTTCATTTTTTCAATGACCTAGCTATTACCCTCGAAAACTAAAACTTTTGAAATAGGAAACGAGCCTTTAATCAAATTCTTTACCATGTGCAATCATAAAATAGTCTAATATCTTCATTTTTTCAACATACGTAGCTATTACCCTCGAAAACTAAAACTTTTGACATAGGAAAAGAGCCTTTAATCGCATTCTTTACCATTTGCAATCATAAAATTGTCTATTATCTTCATTTTTTCAACATACGTAGCTATTACCGTCGAAAACTAAAACTTTTGACATAGGAAAAGAGCCTTTAATCACATTCTTTACCATTTGCAATCATAAAATAGTCTAATATCTTCATTTTTCCACAGACATAGCTATTACCCTCGAAAACTAAAACTTTTGACATAGGAAAAGAGCCTTTAATCACATTCTTTACCATTTGCAATCATAAAATAGTCTAATATCTTCATTTTTTCAACATACATAGCTATTACCCTCGAAAACTAAAACTTTTGACATAGGAAAAGAGCCTTTAATCACATTCTTTACCATTTGCAATCATAAAATAGTCTAATATCTTCATTTTTTCAACATACGTAGCTACTACCCTAAAACTAAAACTTCTGACATAGGAAAAGACTAAAAACTAAAACTTTTGACAAAGGAAAAGAGCCTTTAATCACATTCTTTACCATTTGCAATCATAAAATTGTCTAATATCTTCATTTTTTCATAATACGTAGCTATTACCCTCGAAAACTAAAACTTTTGACATGGGAAAAGAGCCTTCAATCAAATTCTTTACCATTTGCAATCATAAAATAGTCTAATATCTTCATTTTTTCCACAGACATAGCTATTACCCTCGAAAACTATAACTTTTGACATAGAAAAAGAGCCTTGAATCACATTCTCTACCATTTGCAATCATAAAATAGTCTAATATCTTCATTTTTTCAACAAACGTAGCTATTACCCTTGAAAACTAAAACTTTTGAAATAGGAAAAGAGCCTTTAATCACATTCTTTACCATGTGCAATCATAAAATAGTCTAATATCTTCATTTTTTCAAAATGCGTAGCTATTACCCTCGAAAACTAAAACTTTTGAAATAGGTAACGAGCCTTTAATCACATTCTTTACCATGTGCAATGATAAAATAGTCTAATATCTTCATTTTTTCAACATACGTAGCTATTACCCTCGAAAACTAAAACTTTTGAAATAGGAAAAGAGCCTTTAATCACATTCTTTACCATGTGCAATCATAAAATAGTCTAATATTCTCATTTTTTCAACATACGTAGCTATTACCCTCGGAAACTAAAACTTTTGACATAGGAAAAGAGCCTTTAATCACATCTTCTGAAAATGGTAAACATTCTTTACCATTTGCAATCATAAAATTGTCTAATATCTTCATTTTTTCAACATACGTAGCTATTACCCTCGAAAACTAAAACTTTTGACATAGGAAAAGAGCCTTTAATCACATTCTTTACCATTTGCAATCATAAAATAGTCTAATATCTTCATTTTTTCCACAGACATAGCTATTACCCTCGAAAACTAAAACTTTTGACATAGGAAAAGAGCCTTTAATCACATTCTTTACCATTTCCAATCATAAAATAGTCTAATATCTTCATTTTTTCAACATACGTAGCTATTACCCTCGAAAACTAAAACTTTTGACATAGGAAAAGAGCCTTTAATCACATTCTTTACCATTTGCAATCATAAAATAGTCTAATATCTTCATTTTTTCAACATACGTAGCTATTACCCTCGAAAACTAAAACTTTTGACATAGGAAAAGAGCCTTTAATCACATTCTTTACCATTTGCAATCATAAAATAGTCTAATATCTTCATTTTTTCAACATATGTAGCTATTACCCTCGAAAACTAAAACTTTTGACATAGGAAAAGAGCCTTTAATCACATTCTTTACCATTTGCAATCATAAAATAGTCTAATATCTTCATTTTTTCAACATACGTAGCTATTACCCTAGAAAACTAAAACTTTTGACATAGGAAAAGAGCCTTTTATCACATTCTTTACCATTTGCAATCATAAAATTGTCTAATATCTTCATTTTTTCCACAGACAAAGCTCTTACCCCCGAAAACTAAAACTTTTGAATTAGGAAAAGAGCCTTTAATCACATTCTTTACCATTTGCAATCATAAAATAGTCTAATATCTTCATTTTTTCAACATACGTAGCTATTACCCTCGAAAACTAAAACTTTTGA
>NW_027064087.1:28448-49777 GCF_032884065.1 Artemia franciscana
TCAAAAGTTTTAGTTTTCGAGGGTAATAGCTACGTATGTTGAAAAAATGAAGATATTAGAGTATTTTATGATTGCACATGGTAAAGAATGTGATTAAAGGCTCGTTTCCTATTTCAAAAGTTTTAGTTTTCGAGGGTAATAGCTACGCATGTTGAAAAAATGAAGATATTAGACAATTTTATGATTGCACATGGTAAAGAATGTGATTAAAGGCTCTTTTCCTATTTCAAAAGTTTTAGTTTTCGAGGGTAATAGCTAGGTCATTGAAAAAATGAAGATATTAGACTATTTTATGATTGCACATGGTAAAGAATGTGATTAAAGGCTCTTTTCCTATTTCAAAATTTTAGTTTTCGAGGGTAAGAGCTACGTATGTTGAAAAAATGAAGATATTAGACTATTTTTTGATTGCAAATGGTAAAGAATGTGATTAAAGGCTCTTTTCCTATTTCAAAAGTTTTAGTTTTCGAGGGTAATAGCTACGTATGTTGAAAAAATGAAGATATTAGACTATTTTATGATTGCAAATGGTAAAGAATGTGATTAAAGGCTCTTTTCCTAATTCAAAAGTTTTAGTTTTCGGGGGTAAGAGCTTTGTCTGTGGAAAAAATGAAGATATTAGACAATTTTATGATTGCAAATGGTAAAGAATGTGATTAAAGGCTCTTTTCCTATTTCAAAAATTTTAGTTTTTGAGGGTAATTACGTATGTTGAAAAATGAAGATATTAGACTATTTTATGATTGCAAATGGTAAAGAATGTGATTAAAGGCTCTTTTCCTATGTCAAAAGATTTAGTTTTCAAGGGTAATAGCTATGTCTGTGGAAAAAATGAAGATATTAGACTATTTTATGATTGCAAATGGTAAAGAATGTGATTAAAGGCTCTTTTCCTATGTCAAAAGTTTTAGTTTTCGAGGGTAATAGCTACGTATGTAGAAAAAATGAAGATATTAGACAATTTTATGATTGCAAATGGTAAAGAATGTGATTAAAGGCTCTTTTCCTATGTCAAAAGTTTTAGTTTTCGAGGGTAATACCTAAGTATGTTGAAAAAATGAAGATATTAGACTATTTAATGATTGCAAATGGTAAAGAATGTGATTAAAGGCTCTTTTCCTATGTCAAAAGTCTTAGTTTTCGAGGGTAATAGCTACGTATGTTGAAAAAATAAAGATATTAGACTGTTTTGTGATTGCACATGGTAAAGAATGTGATTAAAGGCTCTTTTCCTATTTCAAAAGCTTTAGTTTTCGAGGGTTATAGCTAAGTATGTTGAAAAAATGAAGATATTAGACTTTTTTATGATTGCACATGGTAAAGAATGTGATTAAAGGCTCGTTTCCTATTTCAAAAGTTTTAGTTTTCTAGGGTAATAGCTACGCATGTTGAAAAAATGAAGATATTAAACTATTTTATGATTGCACATGGTAAAGAATGTGATTAAAGGCTCTTTTCCTATTTCAAAAGTTTTAGTTTTCGAGGGTAATAGCTAGGTCATTGAAAAAATGAAGATAGTAGACTATTTTATGATTGCACATGGTAAAGAATGTGATTAAAGGCTCTTTTCCTATTTCAAAATTTTAGTTTTCGAGGGTAATAGCTACGTATGTTGAAAAAATGAAGATAATAGACTATTGTATGATTGCAAATGGTAAAGAATGTGATTAAAGGCTCTTTTCCTATGTCAAAAGTTTTAGTTTTCGAGGGTAATAGCTACGTATGTTGAAAAAATGAAGATATTAGACTATTTTATGATTGCACATGGTAAAGAATGTGATTAAAGGCTCGTTTCCTATTTCAAAAGTTTTAGTTTTCGAGGGTAATAGCTACGCATGTTGAAAAAATGAAGATATTAGACTATTTTATGATTGCAAATGGTAAAGAATGTGATTAAAGGCTCTTTTCCTATGTCAAAAGTCTTAGTTTTCGAGGGTAATAGCTACGTATGTTGAAAAAATAAAGATATTAGACTGTTTTGTGATTGCAAATGGTAAAGAATGTGATTAAAGGCTCTTTTCCTATTTCAAAAGTTTTAGTTTTCGAGGGTAATAGCTACGTATGTTGAAAAAATAAAGATATTAGACTTTTTTATGATTGCACATGGTAAAGAATGTGATTAAAGGCTCTTTTCCTATGTCAAAAGTTTTAGTTTTCGAGGGTAATAGCTACGTATGTTGAAAAAATGAAGATATTAGACTATTTTATGATTGCATATGGTAAAGATTGTGATAAAAGGCTCTTTTCCTATGTCAAAAGTTTTAGTTTTCGAGGGTAATAGCTACGTATGTTGAAAAAATGAAGATATTAGACTATTTTATGATTGCAAATGGTAAAGAATGTGATAAAAGGCTCTTTTCCTATGTCAAAAGTTTTAGTTTTCTAGGGTAATAGCTACGTATGTTGAAAAAATGAAGATATTAGACTATTTTATGATTGCAAATGGTAAAGAATGTGATTAAAGGCTCTTTTCCTATGTCAAAAGTTTTAGTTTTCGAGGGTAATAGCTACGTATGTTGAAAAAATGAAGATATTAGACTTTTTTATGATTGCACATGGTAAAGAATGTGATTAAAGGCTCGTTTCCTATTTCAAAAGTTTTAGTTTTCGAGGGTAATAGCTACGCATGTTGAAAAAATGAAGATATTAGACTATTTTATAATTGCACATGGTAAAGAATGTGATTAAAGGCTCTTTTCCTATTTCAAAAGTTTTAGTTTTCGAGGGTAATAGCTACGTATGTTGAAAAAATGAAGATATTAGACTATTTTATGATTCGAAATGGTAAAGAATGTGATTAAAGGCTCTTTTCCTATGTCAAAAGTTTTAGTTTTCGAGGGTAATAGCTATGTCTGTGGAAAAAATGAAGATATTAGACTATTTTATGATTGCAAATGGTAAAGAATGTGATTAAAGGCTCTTTTCCTATGTCAAAAGTTTTAGTTTTCGAGGGTAATAGCTACGTATGTTGAAAAAATGAAGATATTAGACAATTTTATGATTGGAAATGGTAAAGAATGTGATTAAAGGCTCTTTTCCTATGTCAAAAGTTTTAGTTTTCGAGGGTAATAGCTACGTATGTTGAAAAAATGAAGATATTAGACTATTGTATGATTGCAAATGGTAAAGAATGTGATTAAAGGCTCTTTTCCTCTGTCAAAAGTCTTAGTTTTCGAGGGTAATAGCTACGTATGTTGAAAAAATAAAGATATTAGACTGTTTTGTGATTGCACATGGTAAAGAATGTGATTAAAGGCTCTTTTCCTATTTCAAAAGTTTTAGTTTTCGAGGGTAATAGCTACGTATGTTGAAAAAATGAAGATATTAGACTTTTTTATGATTGCACATGGTAAAGAATGTGATTAAAGGCTCTTTTCCTATGTCAAAAGTTTTAGTTTTCGAGGGTAATAGCTACGTATGTTGAAAAAATGAAGATATTAGACTATTTTATGATTGCACATGGTAAAGAATGTGATAAAAGGCTCTTTTCCTATGTCAAAAGTTTTAGTTTTCGAGGGTAATAGCTACGTATGTTGAAAAAATGAAGATATTAGACTATTTTATGATTGCAAATGGTAAAGAATGTTATAAAAGGCTCTTTTCCTATGTCAAAAGTTTTAGTTTTCTAGGGTAATAGCTACGTATGTTGAAAAAATTAAGATATTAGACTATTTTATGATTGCAAATGGTAAAGAATCTGATTAAAGGCTCTTTTCCTATGTCAAAAGTTTTAGTTTTCAAGGGTAATAGCTACGTATGTTGAAAAAATGAAGATATTAGACTATTTTATGATTGCACATGGTAAAGAATGTGATTAAAGGCTCGTTTCGTATTTCAAAAGTTTTAGTTTTCGAGGGTAATAGCTACGCATGTTGAATAAATGAAGATATTAGACTATTTTATAATTGCACATGGTAAAGAATGTGATTAAAGGCTCTTTTCCTATTTCAAAAGTTTTAGTTTTCGAGGGTAATAGCTACGTATGTTGAAAAAATGAAGATATTAGACTATTTTATGATTCGAAATGGTAAAGAATGTGATTAAAGGCTCTTTTCCTATGTCAAAAGTTTTAGTTTTCGAGGGTAATAGCTATGTCTGTGGAAAAAATGAAGATATTAGACTATTTTATGATTGCAAATGGTAAAGAATGTGATTAAAGGCTCTTTTCCTATGTCAAAAGTTTTAGTTTTCGAGGGTAATAGCTACGTATGTTGAAAAAATGAAGATATTAGACAATTTTATGATTGGAAATGGTAAAGAATGTGATTAAAGGCTCTTTTCCTATGTCAAAAGTTTTAGTTTTCGAGGGTAATAGCTACGTATGTTGAAAAAATGAAGATATTAGACTATTTTATGATTGCACATGGTAAAGAATGTGATTAAAGGCTCTTTTCCTATGTCAAAAGTTTTAGTTTTCGAGGCTAATAGCTACGTATGTCAAAAGTTTTAGTTTTCGAGGGTAATAGCTACGTATGTTGAAAAAAATGAAGATATTAGACTATTTTATGATTGCACATGGTAAAGAATGTGATTAAAGGCTCGTTTCCTATTTCAAAAGTTTTAGTTTTCGAGGGTAATAGCTACGCATGTTGAAAAAATGAAGATATTAGACTATTTTATGATTGCAAATGGTAAAGAATGTGATTAAAGGCTCTTTTCCTATGTCAAAAGTCTTAGTTTTCGAGAGTAATAGCTACGTATGTTGAAAAAATAAAGATATTAGACTGTTTTGTGATTGCACATGGTAAAGAATGTGATTAAAGGCTCTTTTCCTATTTCAAAAGTTTTAGTTTTCGAGGGTAATAGCTACGTATGTTGAAAAAATGAAGATATTAGACTTTTTTATGATTGCACATGGTAAAGAATGTGATTAAAGGCTCTTTTCCTATGTCAAAAGTTTTAGTTTTCGAGGGTAATAGCTACGTATGTTGAAAAAAATGAAGATATTAGACTATTTTGTGATTACACATGGTAAAGAATGTGATTAAAGGCTCTTTTCCTATGTCAAAAGTTTTAGTTTTCGAGGGTAATAGCTACGTATGTCAAAAGTTTTAGTTTTCGATGGTAATAGCTACGCATGTTGAAAAAATGAAGATATTAGACTATTTTATGATTGCAAATGGTAAAGAATGTGATTAAAGGCTATTTTCCTATGTCAAAAGTTTTAGTTTTCGAGGGTAATAGCTATGTCTGTGGAAAAAATGAAGATATTTGACTATTTTATGATTGCAAATGGTAAAGAATGTGATTAAAGGCTCTTTTCCTATGTCAAAAGTTTTAGTTTTCGAGGGTAATAGCTACGTATGTTGAAAAAAATGAAGATATTAGACTTTTTTATGTTTGGAAATGGTAAAGAATGTGATTAAAGGCTCTTTTCCTATGTCAAAAGTTTTAGTTTTCGAGGGTAATAGCTACGTATGTTGAAAAAATGAAGATATTAGACTATTTTATGATTGCACATGGTAAAGAATGTGATTAAAGGCTCTTTTCCTATGTCAAAAGTTTTAGTTTTCGAGGGTAATAGCTACGTATGTCAAAAGTTTTAGTTTTCGAGGGTAATAGCTACGTATGTTGAAAAAATGAAGATACTAGACTATTTTATGATTGCACATGGTAAAGAATGTGATTAAAGGCTCGTTTCCTATTTCAAAAGTTTTAGTTTTCGAGGGTAATAGCTAAGCATGTTGAAAAAATGAAGATATTAGACTATTTTATGATTGCACATGGTAAAGAATGTGATTAAAGGCTCTTTTCCTATTTCAAAAGTTTTAGTTTTCGAGGGTAATAGCTACGTATGTTGGAAAAATGAAGATATTACACTATTTTATGATTGCAAATGGTAGAGAATGTGATTCAAGGCTCTTTTTCTATGTCAAAAGTTTTAGTTTTCGAGGGTAATAGCTATGTATATTGAAAAAATGAAGATAATAGACAATTTTATGATTGCAAATGGTAAAGAATGTGATTAAAGGCTCTTTTCCTATGTCAAAAGTTTTAGTTTTCGAGGGTAATAGCTACGTATGTTGAAAAAATGAAGATATTAGACCATTTTAAGATTGCACATGGTAAAGAATGTGATTAAAGGCTCGTTTCCTATTTCAAAAGTTTTAGTTTTCGAGGGTAATAGCTACGTATGTTGAAAAAATGAAGATATTAGACTATTTTATGATTGCACATGGTAAAGAATATGATTAAAGGCTCTTTTCCTATTTCAAAAGTTTTAGTTTTCGAGGGTAATAGCTAGGTCATTGAAAAAATGAAGATAGTAGACTATTTTATGATTGCATATGGTAAAGAATGTGATTAAAGGCTCTTTTCCTATTTCAAAATTTTAGTTTTCGAGGGTAATAGCTACGTATGTTCAAAAAATGAAGATAATAGACTATTATATGATAGCTAATGGTAAAGAATGTGATTAAAGACTCTTTTCCTATGTCAAAAGTTTTAGTTTTCGAGGGTAATAGCTACGTATGTTGAAAAAATGAAGATATTAGACTATTTTATGATTGCACATGGTAAAGAATGTGATTAAAGGCTCGTTTCCTATTTCAAAAGTTTTAGTTTTCGAGGGTAATAGCTACGCATGTTGAAAAAATGAAGATATTAGACTATTTTATGATTGCACATGGTAAAGAATGTGATTAAAGGCTCTTTTCCTATTTCAAAAGTTTTAGTTTTCGAGGGTAATAGCTACGTATGTTGAAAAAATGAAGATATTAGACTATTTTATGATTGCAAATGGTAAAGAATGTGATTAAAGGCTCTTTTCCTATTTCAAAAGTTTTAGTTTTCGAGGGTAATAGCTACGTATGTTGAAAAAATGAAGATATTAGACTATTTTATGATTGCAAATGGTAAAGAATGTGATTAAAGGCTCTTTTCCTATTTCAAAAGTTTTAGTTTTCGGGGGTAAGAGCTTTGTCTGTGGAAAAAATGAAGATATTAGCCAATTTTATGATTGCAAATGGTAAAGAATGTGATTAAAGGCTCTTTTCCTATTTCAAAAATTTTAGTTTTCGAGGGTAATTACGTATGTTGAAAAATGAAGATATTAGACTATTTTATGATTGCAAATGGTAAAGAATGTGATTAAAGGCTCTTTTCCTATGTCAAAAGATTTAGTTTTCAAGGGTAATAGCTATGTCTGTGGAAAAAATGAAGATATTAGACTATTTTATGATTGCAAATGGTAAAGAATGTGATTAAAGGCTCTTTTCCTATGTCAAAAGTTTTAGTTTTCGAGGGTAATAGCTACGTATGTTGAAAAAATGAAGATATTAGACTATTGTATGATTGCAAATGGTAAAGAATGTGATTAAAGGCTCTTTTCCTATGTCAAAAGTTTTAGTTTTCGAGGGTAATAGCTACGTATGTTGAAAAAATGAAGATATTAGACTATTTTATGATTGCACATGGTAAAGAATGTGATTAAAGGCTCGTTTCCTATTTCAAAAGTTTTAGTTTTCGAGGGTAATAGCTACGCATGTTGAAAAAATGAAGATATTAGACTATTTTATGATTGCACATGGTAAAGAATGTGATTAAAGGCTCTTTTCCTATTTCAAAAGTTTTAGTTTTCGAGGGTAATAGCTACGTATGTTGAAAAAATGAAGATATTAGACTATTTTATGATTGCAAATGGTAGAGAATGTGATTCAAGGCTCTTTTTCTATGTCAAAAGTTTTAGTTTTCGAGGGTAATAGCTATGCATGTTGAAAAAATGAAGATAATAGACAATTTTATGATTGCAAATGGTAAAGAATGTGATTAAAGGCTCTTTTCCTATGTCAAAAGTTTTAGTTTTCGAGGGTAATAGCTACGTATGTTGAAAAAATGAAGATATTAGACTATTTTAAGATTGCATATGGTAAAGAATGTGATTAAAGGCTCGTTTCCTATTTCAAAAGTTTTAGTTTTCGATGGTAATAGCTACGCATGTTGAAAAAATGAAGATATTAGACTATTTTATGATTGCAAATGGTAAAGAATGTGATTAAAGGCTCTTTTCCTATTTCAAAAGTTTTAGTTTTCGAGGGTAATAGCTAGGTCATTGAAAAAATGAAGATATTAGACTATTTTATGATTGCACATGGTAAAGAATGTGATTAAAGGCTCTTTTTCTATTTCAAAATTTTAGTTTTCGAGGGTAATAGCTACGTATGTAGAAAAAATGAAGATATTAGACTATTGTATGATTGCAAATGGTAAAGAATGTGATTAAAGGCTCTTTTCCTATGTCAAAAGTTTTAGTTTTCGAGGGTAATGGCTCCGTATGTTGAAAAAAGGAAGATATTAGACTATTTTATGATTGCACATGGTAAAGAATGTGATTAAAGGCTCGTTTCCTATTTCAAAAGTTTTAGTTTTTGAGGGTAATAGCTACGCATGTTGAAAAAATGAAGATATTAGACTATTTTATGATTGCACATGGTAAAGAATTTGATTAAAGGCTCTTTTCCTATTTCAAAAGTTTTAGTTTTCGAGGGTAATAGCTACGTATGTTGAAAAAATGAAGATATTAGACTATTTTATGATTGCAAATGGTAAAGAATGTGATTAAAGGCTCTTTTCCTATTTCAAAAGTTTTAGTTTTCGAGGGTAATAGCTACGTGTGTTTAAAAAATGAAGATATTAGACTATTTTATGATTACAAATGGTAAAGAATGTGATTAAAGGCTCTTTTCCTATTTCAAAAGTTTTAGTTTTCGGGGGTAAGAGCTTTGTCTGCGGAAAAAATGAAGATATTAGACAATTTTATGATTGCAAAGGGTAAAGAATGTGATTAAAGGCTCTTTTCCTATTTCAAACATTTTAGTTTTCGAGGGTAATTACGTATGTTGAAAAATGAAGATATTAGACTATTTTATGATTGCAAATGGTAAAGAATGTGATTAAAGGCTCTTTTCCTATGTCAAAAGATTTAGTTTTCAAGGGTAATAGCTACGTATGTTGAAAAAATGAAGATATTAGACAATTTTATGATTGCAAATGGTAAAAAATGTGATTAAAGGCTCTTTTCCTATGTCAAAAGTTTTAGTTTTCGTGGGTAATACCTAAGTATGTTGAAAAAATGAAGATATTAGACTATTTTATGATTGCAAATGGTAAAGAATGTGATTAAAGGCTCTTTTCCTATGTCAAAAGTCTTAGTTTTCGAGGGTAATAGCTACGTATGTTGAAAAAATAAAGATATTAGACTGTTTTGTGATTGCACATGGTAAAGAATGTGATTAAAGGCTCTTTTCCTATTTCAAAAGTTTTAGTTTTCGAGGGTAATAGCTACGTATGTTGAAAAAATGAAGATATTAGACTATTTTATGATTGCACATGGTAAAGAATGTGATTAAAGGCTCTTTTTCTATTTCAAAATTTTAGTTTTCGAGGGTAATAGCTACGTATGTAGAAAAAATGAAGATATTAGACTATTGTATGATTGCAAATGGTAAAGAATGTGATTAAAGGCTCTTTTCCTATGTCAAAAGTTTTAGTTTTCGAGGGTAATGGCTCCGTATGTTGAAAAAAGGAAGATATTAGACTATTTTATGATTGCACATGGTAAAGAATGTGATTAAAGGCTCGTTTCCTATTTCAAAAGTTTTAGTTTTTGAGGGTAATAGCTACGCATGTTGAAAAAATGAAGATATTAGACTATTTTATGATTGCACATGGTAAAGAATTTGATTAAAGGCTCTTTTCCTATTTCAAAAGTTTTAGTTTTCGAGGGTAATAGCTACGTATGTTGAAAAAATGAAGATATTAGACTATTTTATGATTGCAAATGGTAAAGAATGTGATTAAAGGCTCTTTTCCTATTTCAAAAGTTTTAGTTTTCGAGGGTAATAGCTACGTGTGTTTAAAAAATGAAGATATTAGACTATTTTATGATTACAAATGGTAAAGAATGTGATTAAAGGCTCTTTTCCTATTTCAAAAGTTTTAGTTTTCGGGGGTAAGAGCTTTGTCTGCGGAAAAAATGAAGATATTAGACAATTTTATGATTGCAAAGGGTAAAGAATGTGATTAAAGGCTCTTTTCCTATTTCAAACATTTTAGTTTTCGAGGGTAATTACGTATGTTGAAAAATGAAGATATTAGACTATTTTATGATTGCAAATGGTAAAGAATGTGATTAAAGGCTCTTTTCCTATGTCAAAAGATTTAGTTTTCAAGGGTAATAGCTTCGTATTTGAAAAAATGAAGATATTAGACAATTTTATGATTGCAAATGGTAAAAAATGTGATTAAAGGCTCTTTTCCTATGTCAAAAGTTTTAGTTTTCGTGGGTAATACCTAAGTATGTTGAAAAAATGAAGATATTAGACTATTTTATGATTGCAAATGGTAAAGAATGTGATTAAAGGCTCTTTTCCTATGTCAAAAGTCTTAGTTTTCGAGGGTAATAGCTACGTATGTTGAAAAAATAAAGATATTAGACTGTTTTGTGATTGCACATGGTAAAGAATGTGATTAAAGGCTCTTTTCCTATTTCAAAAGTTTTAGTTTTCGAGGGTAATAGCTACGTATGTTGAAAAAATGAAGATATTAGACTTTTTTATTATTGCACATGGTAAAGAATGTGATTAAAGGCTCTTTTCCTATTTCAAAAGTTTTAGTTTTCGAGGGTAATAGCTACGTATGTTGAAAAATGAAGATATTAGACTATTTTATGATTGCAAATGGTAAAAAATGTGATTAAAGGCTCTTTTCCTATGTCAAAAGTTTTAGTTTTCGAGGGTAATAGCTACGTATGTTGAAAAAATGAAGATATTAGACAATTTTATGATTGCAAATGGTAAAGAATGTGATAAAAGGCTCTTTTCCTATGTCAAAAGTTTTAGTTTTCTAGGGTAATAGCTACGTATTTTGAAAAAATGAAGATATTAGACTATTTTATGATTGCAAATGGTAAAGAATGTGATTAAAGGCTCTTTTCCTATGTCAAAAGTTTTAGTTTTCGAGGGTAATAGCTACGTATGTTGAAAAAATGAAGATATTAGACTATTTTATGATTGCACATGGTAAAGAATGTGATTAAAGGTTCTTTTCCTATTTCAAAAGTTTTAGTTTTCGAGGGTAATAGCTACGTATGTTGAAAAAATGAAGATATTAGACTATTTTAAGATTGCACATGGTAAAGAATGTGATTAAAGGCTCGTTTCCTATTTCAAAAGTTTTAGTTTTCGAGGGTAATAGCTACGCATGTTGAAAAAATGAAGATATTAGACTATTTTATGATTGCAAATGGTAAAGAATGTGATTAAAGGCTCTTTTCCTATTTCAAAAGTTTTAGTTTTCGAGGGTAATAGCTAGGTCATTGAAAAAATGAAGATATTAGACTATTTTATGATTGCACATGGTAAAGAATGTGATTAAAGGCTCTTTTCCTATTTCAAAATTTTAGTTTTCGAGGGTAATAGCTACGTATGTTGAAAAAATGAAGATATTAGACTATTGTATGATTGCAAATGGTAAAGAATGTGATTAAAGGCTCTTTTCCTATGTCAAAAGTTTTAGTTTTCGAGGGTAATAGCTACGTATGTTGAAAAATGAAGATATTAGACTATTTTATGATTGCACATGGTAAAGAATGTGATTAAAGGCTCGTTTCCTATTTCAAAAGTTTTAGTTTTTGAGGGTAATAGCTACGCATGTTGAAAAAATGAAGATATTAGACTATTTTATGATTGCACATGGTAAAGAATGTTATTAAAGGCTCTTTTCCTATTTCAAAAGTTTTAGTTTTCGAGGGTAATAGCTACGTATGTTGAAAAAATGAAGATATTAGACTATTTTATGATTGCAAATGGTAAAAAATGTGATTAAAGGCTCTTTTCCTATTTCAAAAGTTTTAGTTTTCGAGGGTAATAGCTACGTATGTTTAAAAAATGAAGATATTAGACTATTTTATGATTACAAATGGTAAAGAATGTGATTAAAGGCTCTTTTCCTATTTCAAAAGTTTTAGTTTTCGGGGGTAAGAGCTTTGTCTGTGGAAAAAATGAAGATATTAGACAATTTTATGATTGCAAATGGTAAAGAATGTGATTAAAGGCTCTTTTCCTATTTCAAAAATTTTAGTTTTCGAGGGTAATTACGTATGTTGAAAAATGAAGATATTAGACTATTTTATGATTGCAAATGGTAAAGAATGTGATTAAAGGCTCTTTTCCTATGTCAAAAGATTTAGTTTTGAAGGGTAATAGCTATGTCTGTGGAAAAAATGAAGATATTAGACAATTTTATGATTGCAAATGGTAAAAAATGTGATTAAAGGCTCTTTTCCTATGTCAAAAGTTTTAGTTTTCGAGGGTAATACCTAAGTATGTTGAAAAAATGAAGATATTAGACTATTTTATGATTGCAAATGGTAAAGAATGTGATTAAAGGCTCTTTTCCTATTTCAAAAGTTTTAGTTTTCGAGGGTAATAGCTACGTATGTTGAAAAAATGAAGATATTAGACTTTTTTATGATTGCACATGGTAAAGAATGTGATTAAAGGCTCTTTTCCTATTTCAAAAGTTTTAGTTTTCGAGGGTAATAGCTACGTATGTTGAAAAATGAAGATATTAGACTATTTTATGATTGCAAATGGTAAAAAATGTGATTAAAGGCTCTTTTCCTATGTCAAAAGTTTTAGTTTTCGAGGGTAATAGCTACGTATGTTGAAAAAATGAAGATATTAGACAATTTTATGATTGCAAATGGTAAAGAATGTGATAAAAGGCTCTTTTCCTATGTCAAAAGTTTTAGTTTTCTAGGGTAATAGCTACGTATGTTGAAAAAATGAAGATATTAGACTATTTTATGATTGCAAATGGTAAAGAATGTGATTAAAGGCTCTTTTCCTATGTCAAAAGTTTTAGTTTTCGAGGGTAATAGCTACATATGTTGAAAAAATGAAGATATTAGACTATTTTATGATTGCAAATGGTAAAGAATGTGATTAAAGGCTCGTTTCCTATTTCAAAAGTTTTAGTTTTCGAGGGTAATAGCTACGCATGTTGAAAAAATGAAGATATTAGACTATTTTATAATTGCACATGGTAAAGAATGTGATTAAAGGTTCTTTTCCTATTTCAAAAGTTTTAGTTTTCGAGGGTAATAGCTACGTATGTTGAAAAAATGAAGATATTAGACTATTTTATGATTGGAAATGGTAAAGAATGTGATTAAAGGCTCTTTTCCTATGTCAAAAGTTTTAGTTTTCGAGGGTAATAGCTATGTCTGTGGAAAAAATGAAGATATTAGACTATTTTATGATTGCAAATGGTAAAGAATGTGATTAAAGGCTCTTTTCCTATGTCAAAAGTTTTAGTTTTCGAGGGTAATAGCTACGTATGTTGAAAAAATGAAGATATTAGACAATTTTATGATTGCAAATGGTAAAGAATGTTTACCATTTTCAGAAGATGTGATTAAAGGCTCTTTTCCTATGTCAAAAGTTTTAGTTTCCGAGGGTAATAGCTACGTATGTTGAAAAAATGAGAATATTAGACTATTTTATGATTGCACATGGTAAAGAATGTGATTAAAGGCTCTTTTCCTATTTCAAAAGTTTTAGTTTTCGAGGGTAATAGCTACGTATGTTGAAAAAATGAAGATATTAGACTATTTTATCATTGCACATGGTAAAGAATGTGATTAAAGGCTCGTTACCTATTTCAAAAGTTTTAGTTTTCGAGGGTAATAGCTACGCATTTTGAAAAAATGAAGATATTAGACTATTTTATGATTGCACATGGTAAAGAATGTGATTAAAGGCTCTTTTCCTATTTCAAAAGTTTTAGTTTTCAAGGGTAATAGCTACGTTTGTTGAAAAAATGAAGATATTAGACTATTTTATGATTGCAAATGGTAGAGAATGTGATTCAAGGCTCTTTTTCTATGTCAAAAGTTTTAGTTTTCGAGGGTAATAGCTATGTCTGTGGAAAAAATGAAGATATTAGACTATTTTATGATTGCAAATGGTAAAGAATTTGATTGAAGGCTCTTTTCCCATGTCAAAAGTTTTAGTTTTCGAGGGTAATAGCTACGTATTATGAAAAAATGAAGATATTAGACAATTTTATGATTGCAAATGGTAAAGAATGTGATTAAAGGCTCTTTTCCTTTGTCAAAAGTTTTAGTTTTTAGTCTTTTCCTATGTCAGAAGTTTTAGTTTTAGGGTAGTAGCTACGTATGTTGAAAAATGAAGATATTAGACTATTTTATGATTGCAAATGGTAAAGAATGTGATTAAAGGCTCTTTTCCTATGTCAAAAGTTTTAGTTTTCGAGGGTAATAGCTATGTATGTTGAAAAAATGAAGATATTAGACTATTTTATGATTGCAAATGGTAAAGAATGTGATTAAAGGCTCTTTTCCTATGTCAAAAGTTTTAGTTTTCGAGGGTAATAGCTATGTCTGTGGAAAAATGAAGATATTAGACTATTTTATGATTGCAAATGGTAAAGAATGTGATTAAAGGCTCTTTTCCTATGTCAAAAGTTTTAGTTTTCGACGGTAATAGCTACGTATGTTGAAAAAATGAAGATAATAGACAATTTTATGATTGCAAATGGTAAAGAATGCGATTAAAGGCTCTTTTCCTATGTCAAAAGTTTTAGTTTTCGAGGGTAATAGCTACGTATGTTGAAAAAATGAAGATATTAGACTATTTTATGATTGCACATGGTAAAGAATTTGATTAAAGGCTCGTTTCCTATTTCAAAAGTTTTAGTTTTCGAGGGTAATAGCTAGGTCATTGAAAAAATGAAGATATTAGACTATTTTATGATTGCACATGGTAAAGAATGTGATTAAAGGCTCTTTTCCTATTTCAAAAGTTTTAGTTTTCGAGGGTAATAGCTACGTATGTTGAAAAAATGAAGATATTAGACTATTTTATGATTGCAAATGGTAAAGAATGTGATTAAAGGCTCTTTTCCTATGTCAAAAGTTTTAGTTTTCGAGGGTAATAGCTACGTATGTTGAAAAAATGAAGATATTAGACTATTTTTTGATTGTAAATGGTAAAGAATGTGATTAAAGGCTCTTTTCCTATGTCAAAAGTTTTAGTTTTCGAGGGTAATAGCTACGTAAGTTGAAAAAATGAAGATATTAGACTATTGTATGATTGCAAATGGTAAAGAATGTGATTAAAGGCTCTTTTCCTATGTCAAAAGTTTTAGTTCTCGAGGGTAATAGCTACGCATGTTGAAAAAATGAAGATATTAGACTATTTTATGATTGCACTTGGTAAAGAATGTGATTAAAGGCTCTTTTCCTATTTCAAAAGTTTTAGTTTTCGAGGGTAATAGCTACGTATGTTGAAAAAATGAAGATATTAGACTATTTTATGATTGCAAATGGTAAAGAATGTGATTAAAGGCTCTTTTCCTATGTCAAAAGTTTTAGTTTTCGAGGGTAATAGCTATGTCTGTGGAAAAAATGAAGATATTAGACTATTTTATGATTGCAAATGGTAAAGAATGTGATTAAAGGCTCTTTTCCTATGTCAAAAGTTTTAGTTTTCGAGGGTAATAGCTACGTATGTTGAAAAAATGAAGATATTAGACTATTTTATGATTGCACATGGTAAAGAATGTGATTAAAGGCTCGTTTCCTATTTCAAAAGTTTTAGTTTTCGAGGGTAATAGCTACGCATGTTGCAAAAATGAAGATATTAGACTATTTTATGATTGCACATGGTAAAGAATGTGATTAAAGGCTCTTTTCCTATTTCAAAAGTTTTAGTTTTCGAGGGTAATAGCTACGTATGTTGAAAAAATTAAGATATTAGACTATTTTATGATTGCACATGGTAAAGAATGTGATTAAAGGCTCTTTTCCTATTTCAAAAGTTTTAGTTTTCGAGGGTAATAGCTACGTATGTTGAAAAAATGAAGATATTAGACTATTTTATGATTGCAAATGGTAAAGAATGTGATTAAAGGCTCTTTTCCTATGTCAAAAGTTTTAGTTTTCGAGGGTAATAGCTACGTATGTTGAAAAAATGAAGATATTAGACTATTTTATGATTGCAAATGGTAAAGAATGTGATTAAAGGCTCTTTTCCTATGTCAAAAGTTTTAGTTTTCGAGGGTAGTAGCTACGTATGTTGAAAAAATGAAGATATTAGACTATTTTATGATTGCAAATGGTAAAGAATATGATTAAAGGCTCTTTTCCTATTTCAAAAGTATTAGTTTTCGAGGGTAATAGCTACGTATGTTGAAAAAATGAAGATATTAGACTATTTTATGATTGCAAATGGTAAAGAATGTGATTAGAGGCTCTTTTCCTATGTCAAAAGTTTTAGTTTTCGAGGGTAATAGCTATGTCTGTGGAAAAAATGAAGATATTAGACTATTTTATGATTGCAAATGGTAAAAAATGTGATTAAAGGCTCTTTTCCTATGTCAAAAGTTTTAGTTTTCGATGGTAATAGCTACGTATGTTGAAAAAATGAAGATATTAGACAATTTTATGATTGCAAATGGTAAAGAATGTGATAAAAGGATCTTTTCCTATGTCAGAAGTTTTAGTTTTAGGGTAGTAGCTACGTATGTTGAAAAAATGAAGATATTAGACTATTTTATGATTGCAAATGGTAAAGAATGTGATTAAAGGCTCTTTTCCTATGTCAAAAGTTTTAGTTTTCGAGGGTAATAGCTATGTATGTTGAAAAAATGAAGATATTAGACTATTTTATGATTGCAAATGGTAAAGAATGTGATTAAAGGCTCTTTTCCTATGTCAAAAGTTTTAGTTTTTGAGGGTAATAGCTATGTCTGTGGAAAAAATGAAGATATTAGACTATTTTATGATTGCAAATGGTAAAGAATGTGATTTAAGGCTCTTTTCCTATGTCAAAAGTTTTAGTTTTCGACGGTAATAGCTACGTATGTTGAAAAAATGAAGATAATAGACAATTTTATGATTGCAAATGGTAAAGAATGTGATTAAAGGCTCTTTTCCTATGTCAAAAGTTTTAGTTTTCGAGGGTAATAGCTACGTATGTTGAAAAAATGAAGATATTAGACTATTTTATGATTGCACATGGTAAAGAATTTGATTAAAGGCTCGTTTCCTATTTCAAAAGTTTTAGTTTTCGAGGGTAATAGCTAGGTCATTGAAAAAATGAAGATATTAGACTATTTTATGATTGCACATGGTAAAGAATGTGATTAAAGGCTCTTTTCCTATTTCAAAAGTTTTAGTTTTCGAGGGTAATAGCTACGTATGTTGAAAAAATGAAGATATTAGACTATTTTATGATTGCAAATGGTAAAGAATGTGATTAAAGGCTCTTTTCCTATGTCAAAAGTTTTAGTTTTCGAGGGTAATAGCTACGTATGTTGAAAAAATGAAGATATTAGACTATTTTTTGATTGCAAATGGTAAAGAATGTGATTAAAGGCTCTTTTCCTATTTCAAAAGTTTTAGTTTTCGAGGGTAATAGCTACGTATGTTGAAAAAATGAAGATATTAGACTATTTTATGATTGCAAATGGTAAAGAATGTGATTAAAGGCTCTTTTCCTATTTCAAAAGTTTTATTTTTCGGGGGTAAGAGCTTTGTCTGTGGAAAAAAATGAAGATATTAGACAATTTTATGATTGCAAATGGTAAAGAATGTGATTAAAGGCTCTTTTCCTATTTCAAAAATTTTAGTTTTCGATGGTAATTACGTATGTTGAAAAAATGAGGATATTAGACTATTTTATGATTGCAAATGGTAAAGAATGTGATTAAATGCTCTTTTCCTATGTCAAAAGATTTCGTTTTCAAGGGTAATAGCTATGTCTGTGGAAAAAATGAAGATATTAGACTATTTTATGATTGCAAATGGTAAAGAATATGATTAAAGGCTCTTTTCCTATGTCAAAAGTTTTAGTTTTCGAGGGTAATAGCTACGTATGTTGAAAAAATGAAGATATTAGACAATTTTATGATTGCAAATGGTAAAGAATGTGATTAAAGGCTCTTTTCCTATGTCAAAAGTCTTTGTTTTCGAGGGTAAGAGCTACGTATGTTGAAAAAATAAAGATATTAGACTGTTTTGTGATTGAACATGTAAAGAATGTGATTAAAGGCTCTTTTCCTATTTCAAAAGTTTTAGTTTTCAAGGGTAATAGCTATGTATGTTGAAAAAATGAAGATATTAGACTTTTTTATGATTGCACATGGTAAATAATGTGATTAAAGGCTCTTTTCCTATTTCAAAAGTTTTAGTTTTCGAGAATAATAGCTACGTATGTTGAAAAAATGAAGATATTAGACTATTTTATGATTGCAAATGGTAAAAATGTGATTAAAGGCTCTTTTCCTATGTCAAAAGTTTTAGTTTTCGAGGGTAATAGCTACGTATGTTGAAAAAATGAAGATATTAGACTATTTTATGATTGCAAATGGTAAAGTATGTGATTAAAGGCTCTTTTCCTATGTCAAAAGTTTTAGTTTTCGAGGGTAATAGCTACGTATGTTGAAAAAATGAAGATATTAGACTATTTTATGATTGCAAATGGTAAAGAATGTGATAAAGGCTCTTTTCCTATGTCAAAAGTTTTAGTTTTCGAGGGTAATAGCTACGTATGTTGAAAAAATGAAGATATTAGACTATTTTATGATTGCAAATGGTAAAGAATGTGATTAAAGGCTCTTTTCCTATTTCAAAAGTTTTAGTTTTCGAGGGTAATAGCTACGTATGTTGAAAAAATGAAGATATTAGACTATTTTATGATTGCAAATGGTAAAGAATGTGATTAAAGGCTCTTTTCCTATTTCAAAAGTTTTAGTTTTCGAGGGTAATAGCTACGTATGTTGAAAAAATGAAGATATTAGACTATTTTATGATTGCAAATGGTAAAGAATGTGATTAAAGGCTCTTTTCCTATGTTAAAAGTTTTAGTTTTCGAGGGTAATAGCTACGTATGTTGAAAAAATGAAGATATTAGACTATTTTATGATTGCAAATGGTAAAGAATGTGATTAAAGGCTCTTTTCCTATGTCAAAAGTTTTAGTTTTCGAGGGTAGTAGCTACGTATGTTGAAAAAATGAAGATATTAGACTATTGTATGATTGCAAATGGTAAAGAATGTGATTAAAGGCTCTTTTCCTATGTCAAAAGTTTTAGTTTTCGAGGGTAATAGCTACGTATGTTGAAAAAATGAAGATATTAGACTATTTTATGATTGCAAATGGTAAAGAATGTGATTAAAGGCTCTTTTCCTATGTCAAAAGTTTTAGTTTTCGAGGGTAATAGCTACGTATGTTGAAAAAATGAAGATATTAGACTATTTTATGATTGCACATGGTAAAGAATGTGATTAAAGGCTCTTTTCCTATTTCAAAAGTTTTAGTTTTCGAGGGTAATAGCTACGTATGTTGAAAAAATGAAGATATTAGACTATTTTATGATTGCACATGGTAAAGAATGTGATTAAAGGCTCTTTTCCTATTTCAAAAGTTTTAGTTTTCGAGGGTAATAGCTACGTATGTTGAAAAAATGAAGATATTAGACTATTTTATGATTGCAAATGGTAAAGAATGTGATTAAAGGCTCTTTTCCTATGTCAAAAGTTTTAGTTTTCGAGGGTAATAGCTACGTATGTGGAAAAAATGAAGATATTAGACTATTTTATGATTGCAAATGGTAAAGAATGTGATTAAAGGCTCTTTTCCTATGTCAAAAGTTTTAGTTTTCGAGGGTAATAGCTACGTATGTTGAAAAAATGAAGATATTAGACTATTTTATGATTGCAAATGGTAAAGAATGTGATTAAAGGCTCTTTTCCTATGTCAAAAGTTTTAGTTTTCGAGGGTAATAGCTACGTATGTTGAAAAAATGAAGATATTAGACTATTTTATGATTGCACATGGTAAAGAATGTGATTAAAGGCTCGTTTCCTATTTCAAAAGTTTTAGTTTTCGAGGGTAATAGCTACGCATGTTGAAAAATGAAGATATTAGACTATTTTATGATTGCACATGGTAAAGAATGTGATTCAAGGCTCTTTTCCTATTTCAAAAGTTTTAGTTTTCGAGGGTAATAGCTACGTATGTTGAAAAAATGAAGATATTAGACTATTTTATGATTGCAAATGGTAAAGAATGTGATTAAAGGCTCTTTTCCTATGTCAAAAGTTTTAGTTTTCGAGGGTAATAGCTATGTCTGTGGAAAAAATGAAGATATTAGACTATTTTATGATTGCAAATGGTAAAGAATGTGATTAAGGCTCTTTTCCTATGTCAAAAGTTTTAGTTTTCGAGGGTAATAGCTACGTATGTGAAAAAATGAAGATATTAGACTATTTATGATTGCAAATGGTAAAGAATGTGATTAAAGGCTCTTTTCCTATGTCAAAAGTTTTAGTTTTCGAGGGTAATAGCTACGTATGTTGAAAAAATGAAGATATTAGACTATTTTATGATTGCACATGGTAAAGAATGTGATTAAAGGCTCTTTTCCTATGTCAAAAGTTTTAGTTTTCGAGGGTAATAGCTACGTATGTTGAAAAAATGAAGATATTAGACTATTTTATGATTGCACATGGTAAAGAATGTGATTAAAGGCTCTTTTCCTATGTCAAAAGTTTTAGTTTTCGAGGGTAATAGCTACGTATGTTGAAAAAATGAAGATATTAGACTATTTTATGATTGCATATGGTAAAGAATGTGATTAAAGGCTCTTTTCGTATTTCAAAAGTTTTAGTTTTCGAGGGTAATAGCTAAGTAGGTTGAATAAATGAAGATATTAGACTATTTTATGATTGCAAATGGTAAAGAATGTGATTAAAGGCTCTTTTCCTATTTCAAAAGTTTTAGTTTTCGAGGGTAATAACTATGTCTGTGGAAAAAATGAAGATATTAGACAATTTTATGATTGCACATGGTAAAGAATGTGATTAAAGGCTCTTTTCCTATGTCAAAAGTTTTAGTTTTCGAGGGTAATAGCTATGTATGTTGAAAAAATGAAGATATTAGACTTTTTTATGATTGCACATGGTAAAGAATGTGATTAAAGGCTCTTTTCCTATTTCAAAAGTTTTAGTTTTCGAGGGTAATAGCTACGTATGTTGAAAAAATGAAGATATTAGACTATTTTATGATTGCAAATGGTAAACAATGTGATTAAAGGCTCTTTTCCTATGTCAAAAGTTTTAGTTTTCGAGGGTAATAGCTACGTATGTTGAAAAAATGAAGATATTCGACTATTTTATGATTGCAAATGGTAAAAAATGTGATTAAAGGCTCTTTTCCTATGTCAAAAGTTTTAGTTTTCGAGGGTAATAGCTACGTATGTTGAAAAAATGAAGATATTAGACAATTTTATAATTGCAAATGG
>NW_027064088.1:0-28258 GCF_032884065.1 Artemia franciscana
CTACATACAATCACATACAAATCATAAAATAGTCTAATATCTTCATTTTTTCAACATACGTAGCTATTACCCTCGAAAACTAAAACTTTTGAAATAGGAAAAGAGCCTTTAATCACATTCTTTACCATGTGCAATCATAAAATAGTCTAATATCTTCATTTTTTCAACATACGTAGCTATTACCCTCGAAAACTAAAACTTTTGAAATAGGAAAAGAGCCTTTAATCACATTCTTTACCATGTGCAATCATAAAATTGTCTAATATCTTCATTTTTTCAACATACGTAGCTATTACCCTCGAAAACTAAAACTTTTGAAATAGGAAAAGAGCCTTTAATCACATTCTTTACCATGTGCAATCATAAAATAGTCTAATATCTTCATTTTTTCAACATACGTAGCTATTACCCTCGAAAACTAAAACTTTTGAAATAGGAAAAGAGCCTTTAATCACATTCTTTACCATTGCAATCATAAAATAGTCTAATATCTTCATTTTTTCAACATACGTAGCTATTACCCTCGAAAACTAAAACTTTTGAAATAGGAAAAGAGCCTTTAATCACATTCTTTACCATGTGCAATCATAAAATTGTCTAATATCTTCATTTTTTCAACATACGTAGCTATTACCCTCGAAAACTAAAACTTTTGAAATAGGAAAAGAGCCTTTAATCACATTCTTTACCATTTGCAATCATAAAATAGTCTAATATCTTCATTTTTTCAACATACGTAGCTATTACCCTCGAAAACTAAAACTTTTGAAATAGGAAAAGAGCCTTTAATCACATTCTTTACCATTTGCAATCATAAAATAGTCTAATATCTTCATTTTTTCAACATACGTAGCTATTACCCTCGAAAACTAAAACTTTTGACATAGGAAAAGAGCCTTTAATCACATTCTTTACCATTTGCAATCATAAAATAGTCTAATATCTTCATTTTTTCAACATACGTAGCTATTACCCTCGAAAACTAAAACTTTTGAAATAGGAAAAGAGCCTTTAATCACATTCTTTACCATGTGCAATCATAAAATTGTCTAATATCTTCATTTTTTCCACATACAGCTATTACCCTCGAAAACTAAAACTTTTGAAATAGGAAAAGAGCCTTTAATCACATTCTTTACCATTTGCAATCATAAAATAGTCTAATATCTTCATTTTTTCAACATACGTAGCTATTACCCTCGAAAACTAAAACTTTTGAAATAGGAAAAGAGCCTTTAATCACATTCTTTACCATGTGCAATCATAAAATAGTCTAATATCTTCATTTTTTCAACATACGTAGCTATTACCCTCGAAAACTAAAACTTTTGAAATAGGAAAAGAGCCTTTAATCACATTCTTTACCATGTGCAATCATAAAATAGTCTAATATCTTCATTTTTTCAACATACGTAGCTATTACCCTCGAAAACTAAAACTTTTGAAATAGGAAAAGAGCCTTTAATCACATTCTTTACCATGTGCAATCATAAAATAGTCTAATATCTTCATTTTTTCAACATACGTAGCTATTACCCTCGAAAACTAAAACTTTTGAAATAGGAAAAGAGCCTTTAATCACATTCTTTACCATGTGCAATCATAAAATAGTCTAATATCTTCATTTTTTCAACATACGTAGCTATTACCCTCGAAAACTAAAACTTTTGAAATAGGAAAAGAGCCTTTAATCACATTCTTTACCATGTGCAATCATAAAATAGTCTAATATCTTCATTTTTTCAACATACGTAGCTATTACCCTCGAAAACTAAAACTTTTGAAATAGGAAAAGAGCCTTTAATCACATTCTTTACCATGTGCAATCATAAAATAGTCTAATATCTTCATTTTTTCAACATACGTAGCTAACCCTCATTTAATTTTAATTTCTTTACCATTTGCAATCATAAAATAGTCTAATATCTTCATTTTTTCAACATACGTAGCTATTACCCCCGAAAACTAAAACTTTTGAAATAGGAAAAGAGCCTTTAATCACATTCTTTACCATTGCAATCATAAAATAGTCTAATATCTTCATTTTTTCAACATACGTAGCTATTACCCTCGAAAACTAAAACTTTTGACATAGGAAAAGAGCCTTTAATCACATGTTTTACCATTTGCAATCATAAAATAGTTCTAATATCTTCATTTTTTCAACATACGTAGCTATTACCCTCGAAAACTAAAACTTTTGAAATAGGAAAAGAGCCTTTAATCACATTCTTTACCATGTGCAATCATAAAATAGTCTAATATCTTCATTTTTTCAACATACGTAGCTATTACCCTCGAAAACTAAAACTTTTGAAATAGGAAAAGAGCCTTTAATCACATTCTTTACCATGTGCAATCATAAAATTGTCTAATATCTTCATTTTTTCAACATACGTAGCTATTACCCTCGAAAACTAAAACTTTTGAAATAGGAAAAGAGCCTTTAATCACATTCTTTACCATGTGCAATCATAAAATAGTCTAATATCTTCATTTTTTCAACATACGTAGCTATTACCCTCGAAAACTAAAACTTTTGAAATAGGAAAAGAGCCTTTAATCACATTCTTTACCATTTGCAATCATAAAATAGTCTAATATCTTCATTTTTTCAACATACGTAGCTATTACCCTCGAAAACTAAAACTTTTGAAATAGGAAAAGAGCCTTTAATCACATTCTTTACCATGTGCAATCATAAAATAGTCTAATATCTTCATTTTTTCAACATACGTAGCTATTACCCTCGAAAACTAAAACTTTTGAAATAGGAAAAGAGCCTTTAATCACATTCTTTACCATGTGCAATCATAAAATTGTCTAATATCTTCATTTTTTCAACATACGTAGCTATTACCCTCGAAAACTAAAACTTTTGAAATAGGAAAAGAGCCTTTAATCACATTCTTTACCATGTGCAATCATAAAATAGTCTAATATCTTCATTTTTTCAACATACGTAGCTATTACCCTCGAAAACTAAAACTTTTGACATAGGAAAAGAGCCTTTAATCACATTCTTTACCATTTGCAATCATAAAATAGTCTAATATCTTCATTTTTTCAACATACGTAGCTATTACCCTGAAAACTAAAACTTTTGAAATAGGAAAAGAGCCTTTAATCACATTCTTTACCATGTGCAATCATAAAATAGTCTAATATCTTCATTTTTTCCACATACAGCTATTACCCTCGAAAACTAAAACTTTTGAAATAGGAAAAGAGCCTTTAATCACATTCTTTACCATGTGCAATCATAAAATAGTCTAATATCTTCATTTTTTCAACATACGTAGCTATTACCCTCGAAAACTAAAACTTTTGAATAGGAAAAGAGCCTTTAATCACATTCTTTACCATGTGCAATCATAAAATAGTCTAATATCTTCATTTTTTCAACATACGTAGCTATTACCCTCGAAAACTAAAACTTTTGAAATAGGAAAAGAGCCTTTAATCACATTCTTTACCATGTGCAATCATAAAATAGTCTAATATCTTCATTTTTTCAACATACGTAGCTATTACCCTCGAAAACTAAAACTTTTGAAATAGGAAAAGAGCCTTTAATCACATTCTTTACCATTTGCAATCATAAAATAGTCTAATATCTTCATTTTTTCAACATACGTAGCTATTACCCTCGAAAACTAAAACTTTTGAAATAGGAAAAGAGCCTTTAATCACATTCTTTACCATTTGCAATCATAAAATAGTCTAATATCTTCATTTTTTCAACATACGTAGCTATTACCCTCGAAAACTAAAACTTTTGAAATAGGAAAAGAGCCTTTAATCACATTCTTTACCATGTGCAATCATAAAATAGTCTAATATCTTCATTTTTTCAACATACGTAGCTATTACCCTCGAAAACTAAAACTTTTGAAATAGGAAAAGAGCCTTTAATCACATTCTTTACCATTTGCAATCATAAAATAGTCTAATATCTTCATTTTTTCAACATACGTAGCTATTACCCTCGAAAACTAAAACTTTTGAAATAGGAAAAGAGCCTTTAATCACATTCTTTACCATGTGCAATCATAAAATAGTCTAATATCTTCATTTTTTCAACATACGTAGCTATTACCCTCGAAAACTAAAACTTTTGAAATAGGAAAAGAGCCTTTAATCACATTCTTTACCATTGCAATCATAAAATAGTCTAATATCTTCATTTTTTCAACATACGTAGCTATTACCCTCGAAAACTAAAACTTTTGAAATAGGAAAAGAGCCTTTAATCACATTCTTTACCATGTGCAATCATAAAATAGTCTAATATCTTCATTTTTTCAACATACGTAGCTATTACCCTCGAAAACTAAAACTTTTGACATAGGAAAAGAGCCTTTAATCACATTCTTTACCATTTGCAATCATAAAATAGTCTAATATCTTCATTTTTTCAACATACGTAGCTATTACCCTCGAAAACTAAAACTTTTGAAACAGGAAAAGAGCCTTTAATCACATTCTTTACCATTTGCAATCATAAAATAGTCTAATATCTTCATTTTTTCAACATACGTAGCTATTACCCTCGAAAACTAAAACTTTTGAAATAGGAAAAGAGCCTTTAATCACATTCTTTACCATTTGCAATCATAAAATAGTCTAATATCTTCATTTTTTCAACATACGTAGCTATTACCCTCGAAAACTAAAACTTTTGAAATAGGAAAAGAGCCTTTAATCACATTCTTTACCATGTGCAATCATAAAATAGTCTAATATCTTCATTTTTTCAACATACGTAGCTATTACCCTCAAAACTAAAACTTTTGAAATAGGAAAAGAGCCTTTAATCACATTCTTTACCATGTGCAATCATAAAATAGTCTAATATCTTCATTTTTTCAACATACGTAGCTATTACCCTCGAAAACTAAAACTTTTGAAATAGGAAAAGAGCCTTTAATCACATTCTTTACCATGTGCAATCATAAAATTGTCTAATATCTTCATTTTTTCAACATACGTAGCTATTACCCTCGAAAACTAAAACTTTTGAAATAGGAAAAGAGCCTTTAATCACATTCTTTACCATGTGCAATCATAAAATTGTCTAATATCTTCATTTTTTCAACATACGTAGCTATTACCCTCGAAAACTAAAACTTTTGAAATAGGAAAAGAGCCTTTAATCACATTCTTTACCATGTGCAATCATAAAATAGTCTAATATCTTCATTTTTTCAACATACGTAGCTATTACCCTCGAAAACTAAAACTTTTGAAATAGGAAAAGAGCCTTTAATCACATTCTTTACCATGTGCAATCATAAAATAGTCTAATATCTTCATTTTTTCAACATACGTAGCTATTACCCTCGAAAACTAAAACTTTTGAAATAGGAAAAGAGCCTTTAATCACATTCTTTACCATGTGCAATCATAAAATAGTCTAATATCTTCATTTTTTCAACATACGTAGCTATTACCCTCGAAAACTAAAACTTTTGAAATAGGAAAAGAGCCTTTAATCACATTCTTTACCATTTGCAAAAAAATAGTCGTAGCTATTACCCTCGAAAACTAAAACTTTTGAAATAGGAAAAGAGCCTTTAATCACATTCTTTACCATGTGCAATCATAAAATAGTCTAATATCTTCATTTTTTCACAGACATAGCTATTACCCTCGAAAACTAAAACTTTTGAAATAGGAAAAGAGCCTTTAATCACATTCTTTACCATTTGCAATCATAAAATAGTCTAATATCTTCATTTTTTCAACATACGTAGCTATTACCCTCGAAAACTAAAACTTTTGAAATAGGAAAAGAGCCTTTAATCACATTCTTTACCATTTGCAATCATAAAATAGTCTAATATCTTCATTTTTTCAACATACGTAGCTATTACCCTCGAAAACTAAAACTTTTGAAATAGGAAAAGAGCCTTTAATCACATTCTTTACCATTTGCAATCATAAAATAGTCTAATATCTTCATTTTTTCAACATACGTAGCTATTACCCTCGAAAACTAAAACTTTTGAAATAGGAAAAGAGCCTTTAATCACATTCTTTACCATTTGCAATCATAAAATAGTCTAATATCTTCATTTTTTCAACATACGTAGCTATTACCCTCGAAAACTAAAACTTTTGAAATAGGAAAAGAGCCTTTAATCACATTCTTTACCATTTGCAATCATAAAATAGTCTAATATCTTCATTTTTTCAACATACGTAGCTATTACCCTCGAAAACTAAAACTTTTGAAATAGGAAAAGAGCCTTTAATCACATTCTTTACCATTTGCAATCATAAAATAGTCTAATATCTTCATTTTTTCAACATACGTAGCTATTACCCTCGAAAACTAAAACTTTTGAAATAGGAAAAGAGCCTTTAATCACATTCTTTACCATTTGCAATCATAAAATAGTCTAATATCTTCATTTTTTCAACATACGTAGCTATTACCCTCGAAAACTAAAACTTTTGAAATAGGAAAAGAGCCTTTAATCACATTCTTTACCATGTGCAATCATAAAATAGTCTAATATCTTCATTTTTTCAACATACGTAGCTATTACCCTCGAAAACTAAAACTTTTGAAATAGGAAAAGAGCCTTTAATCACATTCTTTACCATGTGCAATCATAAAATAGTCTAATATCTTCATTTTTTCAACATACGTAGCTATTACCCTCGAAAACTAAAACTTTTGAAATAGGAAAAGAGCCTTTAATCACATTCTTTACCATTTGCAATCATAAAATAGTCTAATATCTTCATTTTTTCAACATACGTAGCTATTACCCTCGAAAACTAAAACTTTTGAAATAGGAAAAGAGCCTTTAATCACATTCTTTACCATTTGCAATCATAAAATAGTCTAATATCTTCATTTTTTCAACATACATAGCTATTACCCTCGAAAACTAAAACTTTTGAAATAGGAAAAGAGCCTTTAATCACATTCTTTACCATTGCAATCATAAAATAGTCTAATATCTTCATTTTTTCAACATACGTAGCTATTACCCTCGAAAACTAAAACTTTTGAAATAGGAAAAGAGCCTTTAATCACATTCTTTACCATTGCAATCATAAAATAGTCTAATATCTTCATTTTTTCAACATACGTAGCTATTACCCTCGAAAACTAAAACTTTTGAAATAGGAAAAGAGCCTTTAATCACATTCTTTACCATTTGCAATCATAAAATAGTCTAATATCTTCATTTTTTCAACATACGTAGCTATTACCCTCGAAAACTAAAACTTTTGAAATAGGAAAAGAGCCTTTAATCACATTCTTTACCATTGCAATCATAAAATAGTCTAATATCTTCATTTTTTCAACATACGTAGCTATTACCCTCGAAAACTAAAACTTTTGAAATAGGAAAAGAGCCTTTAATCACATTCTTTACCATTTGCAATCATAAAATAGTCTAATATCTTCATTTTTTCAACATACGTAGCTATTACCCTCGAAAACTAAAACTTTTGAAATAGGAAAAGAGCCTTTAATCACATTCTTTACCATTTGCAATCATAAAATAGTCTAATATCTTCATTTTTTCAACATACGTAGCTATTACCCTCGAAAACTAAAACTTTTGAAATAGGAAAAGAGCCTTTAATCACATTCTTTACCATGTGCAATCATAAAATTGTCTAATATCTTCATTTTTTCAACATACGTAGCTATTACCCTCGAAAACTAAAACTTTTGAAATAGGAAAAGAGCCTTTAATCACATTCTTTACCATGTGCAATCATAAAATTGTCTAATATCTTCATTTTTTCAACATACGTAGCTATTACCCTCGAAAACTAAAACTTTTGAAATAGGAAAAGAGCCTTTAATCACATTCTTTACCATGTGCAATCATAAAATAGTCTAATATCTTCATTTTTTCAACATACGTAGCTATTACCCTCGAAAACTAAAACTTTTGAAATAGGAAAAGAGCCTTTAATCACATTCTTTACCATTTGCAATCATAAAATAGTCTAATATCTTCATTTTTTCAAGATACGTAGCTATTACCCTCGAAAACTAAAACTTTTGAAATAGGAAAAGAGCCTTTAATCACATTCTTTACCATTGCAATCATAAAATAGTCTAATATCTTCATTTTTTCAACATACGTAGCTATTACCCTCGAAAACTAAAACTTTTGAAATAGGAAAAGAGCCTTTAATCACATTCTTTACCATTTGCAATCATAAAATAGTCTAATATCTTCATTTTTTCAACATACGTAGCTATTACCCTCGAAAACTAAAACTTTTGAAATAGGAAAAGAGCCTTTAATCACATTCTTTACCATTGCAATCATAAAATAGTCTAATATCTTCATTTTTTCAACATACGTAGCTATTACCCTCGAAAACTAAAACTTTTGAAATAGGAAAAGAGCCTTTAATCACATTCTTTACCATTTGCAATCATAAAATAGTCTAATATCTTCATTTTTTCAACATACGTAGCTATTACCCTCGAAAACTAAAACTTTTGAAATAGGAAAAGAGCCTTTAATCACATTCTTTACCATGTGCAATCATAAAATAGTCTAATATCTTCATTTTTTCAACATACGTAGCTATTACCCTCGAAAACTAAAACTTTTGACATAGGAAAAGAGCCTTTAATCACATTCTTTACCATTTGCAATCATAAAATAGTCTAATATCTTCATTTTTTCAACATACGTAGCTATTACCCTCGAAAACTAAAACTTTTGAAATAGGAAAAGAGCCTTTAATCACATTCTTTACCATTGCAATCATAAAATAGTCTAATATCTTCATTTTTTCAACATACGTAGCTATTACCCTCGAAAACTAAAACTTTTGAAATAGGAAAAGAGCCTTTAATCACATTCTTTACCATGTGCAATCATAAAATTGTCTAATATCTTCATTTTTTCCACAGACAAAGCTATTACCCTCGAAAACTAAAACTTTTGAAATAGGAAAAGAGCCTTTAATCACATTCTTTACCATTTGCAATCATAAAATAGTCTAATATCTTCATTTTTTCAACATACGTAGCTATTACCCTCGAAAACTAAAACTTTTGAAATAGGAAAAGAGCCTTTAATCACATTCTTTACCATTTGCAATCATAAAATAGTCTAATATCTTCATTTTTTCAACATACGTAGCTATTACCCTCGAAAACTAAAACTTTTGAAATAGGAAAAGAGCCTTTAATCACATTCTTTACCATGTGCAATCATAAAATTGTCTAATATCTTCATTTTTTCAACATACGTAGCTATTACCCTCGAAAACTAAAACTTTTGAAATAGGAAAAGAGCCTTTAATCACATTCTTTACCATTTGCAATCATAAAATAGTCTAATATCTTCATTTTTTCAACATACGTAGCTATTACCCTCGAAAACTAAAACTTTTGAAATAGGAAAAGAGCCTTTAATCACATTCTTTACCATGTGCAATCATAAAATAGTCTAATATCTTCATTTTTTCAACATACGTAGCTATTACCCTCGAAAACTAAAACTTTTGAAATAGGAAAAGAGCCTTTAATCACATTCTTTACCATTTGCAATCATAAAATAGTCTAATATCTTCATTTTTTCAACATACGTAGCTATTACCCTCGAAAACTAAAACTTTTGAAATAGGAAAAGAGCCTTTAATCACATTCTTTACCATGTGCAATCATAAAATAGTCTAATATCTTCATTTTTTCAACATACGTAGCTATTACCCTCGAAAACTAAAACTTTTGAAATAGGAAAAGAGCCTTTAATCACATTCTTTACCATGTGCAATCATAAAATAGTCTAATATCTTCATTTTTTCAACATACGTAGCTATTACCCTCGAAAACTAAAACTTTTGAAATAGGAAAAGAGCCTTTAATCACATTCTTTACCATTGCAATCATAAAATAGTCTAATATCTTCATTTTTTCAACATACGTAGCTATTACCCTCGAAAACTAAAACTTTTGAAATAGGAAAAGAGCCTTTAATCACATTCTTTACCATGTGCAATCATAAAATAGTCTAATATCTTCATTTTTTCAACATACGTAGCTATTACCCTCGAAAACTAAAACTTTTGAAATAGGAAAAGAGCCTTTAATCACATTCTTTACCATTTGCAATCATAAAATAGTCTAATATCTTCATTTTTTCAACATACGTAGCTATTACCCTCGAAAACTAAAACTTTTGAAATAGGAAAAGAGCCTTTAATCACATTCTTTACCATTTGCAATCATAAAATAGTCTAATATCTTCATTTTTTCAACATACGTAGCTATTACCCTCGAAAACTAAAACTTTTGACATAGGAAAAGAGCCTTTAATCACATTCTTTACCATTTCAAAAGTTTACCCTCGAAAACTAAAACTTTTGACATAGGAAAAGAGCCTTTAATCACATTCTTTACCATTTGCAATCATAAAATAGTCTAATATCTTCATTTTTTCAACATACGTAGCTATTACCCTCGAAAACTAAAACTTTTGAAATAGGAAAAGAGCCTTTAATCACATTCTTTACCATTTGCAATCATAAAATAGTCTAATATCTTCATTTTTTCAACATACGTAGCTATTACCCTCGAAAACTAAAACTTTTGAAATAGGAAAAGAGCCTTTAATCACATTCTTTACCATTTGCAATCATAAAATAGTCTAATATCTTCATTTTTTCAACATACGTAGCTATTACCCTCGAAAACTAAAACTTTTGAAATAGGAAAAGAGCCTTTAATCACATTCTTTACCATTTGCAATCATAAAATAGTCTAATATCTTCATTTTTTCAACATACGTAGCTATTACCCTCGAAAACTAAAACTTTTGAAATAGGAAAAGAGCCTTTAATCACATTCTTTACCATTTGCAATCATAAAATTGTCTAATATCTTCATTTTTTCAACATACGTAGCTATTACCCTCGAAAACTAAAACTTTTGAAATAGGAAAAGAGCCTTTAATCACATTCTTTACCATGTGCAATCATAAAATAGTCTAATATCTTCATTTTTTCAACATACGTAGCTATTACCCTCGAAAACTAAAACTTTTGAAATAGGAAAAGAGCCTTTAATCACATTCTTTACCATTTGCAATCATAAAATAGTCTAATATCTTCATTTTTTCAACATACGTAGCTATTACCCTCGAAAACTAAAACTTTTGAAATAGGAAAAGAGCCTTTAATCACATTCTTTACCATTTGCAATCATAAAATAGTCTAATATCTTCATTTTTTCAACATACGTAGCTATTACCCTCGAAAACTAAAACTTTTGAAATAGGAAAAGAGCCTTTAATCACATTCTTTACCATGTGCAATCATAAAATAGTCTAATATCTTCATTTTTTCAACATACGTAGCTATTACCCTCGAAAACTAAAACTTTTGAAATAGGAAAAGAGCCTTTAATCACATTCTTTACCATTTGCAATCATAAAATAGTCTAATATCTTCATTTTTTCAACATACGTAGCTATTACCCTCGAAAACTAAAACTTTTGAAATAGGAAAAGAGCCTTTAATCACATTCTTTACCATTTGCAATCATAAAATAGTCTAATATCTTCATTTTTTCACAGACGTAGCTATTACCCTCGAAAACTAAAACTTTTGAAATAGGAAAAGAGCCTTTAATCACATTCTTTACCATTTGCAATCATAAAATAGTCTAATATCTTCATTTTTTCAACATACGTAGCTATTACCCTCGAAAACTAAAACTTTTGAAATAGGAAAAGAGCCTTTAATCACATTCTTTACCATTGCAATCATAAAATAGTCTAATATCTTCATTTTTTCAACATACGTAGCTATTACCCTCGAAAACTAAAACTTTTGAAATAGGAAAAGAGCCTTTAATCACATTCTTTACCATTTGCAATCATAAAATAGTCTAATATCTTCATTTTTTCAACATACGTAGCTATTACCCTCGAAAACTAAAACTTTTGAAATAGGAAAAGAGCCTTTAATCACATTCTTTACCATTGCAATCATAAAATAGTCTAATATCTTCATTTTTTCAACATACGTAGCTATTACCCTCGAAAACTAAAACTTTTGAAATAGGAAAAGAGCCTTTAATCACATTCTTTACCATTGCAATCATAAAATAGTCTAATATCTTCATTTTTTCAACATACGTAGCTATTACCCTCGAAAACTAAAACTTTTGAAATAGGAAAAGAGCCTTTAATCACATTCTTTACCATTTGCAATCATAAAATAGTCTAATATCTTCATTTTTTCAACATACGTAGCTATTACCCTCGAAAACTAAAACTTTTGAAATAGGAAAAGAGCCTTTAATCACATTCTTTACCATGTGCAATCATAAAATAGTCTAATATCTTCATTTTTTCAACATACGTAGCTATTACCCTCGAAAACTAAAACTTTTGAAATAGGAAAAGAGCCTTTAATCACATTCTTTACCATGTGCAATCATAAAATTGTCTAATATCTTCATTTTTTCAACATACGTAGCTATTACCCTCGAAAACTAAAACTTTTGAAATAGGAAAAGAGCCTTTAATCACATTCTTTACCATTGCAATCATAAAATAGTCTAATATCTTCATTTTTTCAACATACGTAGCTATTACCCTCGAAAACTAAAACTTTTGAAATAGGAAAAGAGCCTTTAATCACATTCTTTACCATTTGCAATCATAAAATAGTCTAATATCTTCATTTTTTCAACATACGTAGCTATTACCCTCGAAAACTAAAACTTTTGAAATAGGAAAAGAGCCTTTAATCACATTCTTTACCATGTGCAATCATAAAATAGTCTAATATCTTCATTTTTTCAACATACGTAGCTATTACCCTCGAAAACTAAAACTTTTGAAATAGGAAAAGAGCCTTTAATCACATTCTTTACCATTTGCAATCATAAAATAGTCTAATATCTTCATTTTTTCAACATACGTAGCTATTACCCTCGAAAACTAAAACTTTTGAAATAGGAAAAGAGCCTTTAATCACATTCTTTACCATTTGCAATCATAAAATAGTCTAATATCTTCATTTTTTCAACATACGTAGCTATTACCCTCGAAAACTAAAACTTTTGAAATAGGAAAAGAGCCTTTAATCACATTCTTTACCATTTGCAATCATAAAATAGTCTAATATCTTCATTTTTTCAACATACGTAGCTATTACCCTCGAAAACTAAAACTTTTGAAATAGGAAAAGAGCCTTTAATCACATTCTTTACCATGTGCAATCATAAAATAGTCTAATATCTTCATTTTTTCAACATACGTAGCTATTACCCTCGAAAACTAAAACTTTTGAAATAGGAAAAGAGCCTTTAATCACATTCTTTACCATTTGCAATCATAAAATAGTCTAATATCTTCATTTTTTCAACATACGTAGCTATTACCCTCGAAAACTAAAACTTTTGAAATAGGAAAAGAGCCTTTAATCACATTCTTTACCATTGCAATCATAAAATAGTCTAATATCTTCATTTTTTCAACATACGTAGCTATTACCCTCGAAAACTAAAACTTTTGAAATAGGAAAAGAGCCTTTAATCACATTCTTTACCATTTGCAATCATAAAATAGTCTAATATCTTCATTTTTTCAACATACGTAGCTATTACCCTCGAAAACTAAAACTTTTGAAATAGGAAAAGAGCCTTTAATCACATTCTTTACCATGTGCAATCATAAAATAGTCTAATATCTTCATTTTTTCAACATACGTAGCTATTACCCTCGAAAACTAAAACTTTTGAAATAGGAAAAGAGCCTTTAATCACATTCTTTACCATTTGCAATCATAAAATAGTCTAATATCTTCATTTTTTCAACATACGTAGCTATTACCCTCGAAAACTAAAACTTTTGAAATAGGAAAAGAGCCTTTAATCACATTCTTTACCATGTGCAATCATAAAATAGTCTAATATCTTCATTTTTTCAACATACGTAGCTATTACCCTCGAAAACTAAAACTTTTGAAATAGGAAAAGAGCCTTTAATCACATTCTTTACCATTTGCAATCATAAAATAGTCTAATATCTTCATTTTTTCAACATACGTAGCTATTACCCTCGAAAACTAAAACTTTTGAAATAGGAAAAGAGCCTTTAATCACATTCTTTACCATTGCAATCATAAAATAGTCTAATATCTTCATTTTTTCAACATACGTAGCTATTACCCTCGAAAACTAAAACTTTTGACATAGGAAAAGAGCCTTTAATCACATTCTTTACCATTTGCAATCATAAAATAGTCTAATATCTTCATTTTTTCAACATACGTAGCTATTACCCTCGAAAACTAAAACTTTTGAAATAGGAAAAGAGCCTTTAATCACATTCTTTACCATGTGCAATCATAAAATAGTCTAATATCTTCATTTTTTCAACATACGTAGCTATTACCCTCGAAAACTAAAACTTTTGAATAGGAAAAGAGCCTTTAATCACATTCTTTACCATTTGCAATCATAAAATAGTCTAATATCTTCATTTTTTCAACATACGTAGCTATTACCCTCGAAAACTAAAACTTTTGAAATAGGAAAAGAGCCTTTAATCACATTCTTTACCATGTGCAATCATAAAATAGTCTAATATCTTCATTTTTTCAACATACGTAGCTATTACCCTCGAAAACTAAAACTTTTGAAATAGGAAAAGAGCCTTTAATCACATTCTTTACCATTTGCAATCATAAAATAGTCTAATATCTTCATTTTTTCAACATACGTAGCTATTACCCTCGAAAACTAAAACTTTTGAAATAGGAAAAGAGCCTTTAATCACATTCTTTACCATTGCAATCATAAAATAGTCTAATATCTTCATTTTTTCAACATACGTAGCTATTACCCTCGAAAACTAAAACTTTTGAAATAGGAAAAGAGCCTTTAATCACATTCTTTACCATGTGCAATCATTTTTTCAACATACGTAGCTATTACCCTCGAAAACTAAAACTTTTGAAATAGGAAAAGAGCCTTTAATCACATTCTTTACCATGTGCAATCATAAAATAGTCTAATATCTTCATTTTTTCAACATACAGCTATTACCCTCGAAAACTAAAACTTTTGAAATAGGAAAAGAGCCTTTAATCACATTCTTTACCATTTGCAATCATAAAATAGTCTAATATCTTCATTTTTTCAACATACGTAGCTATTACCCTCGAAAACTAAAACTTTTGAAATAGGAAAAGAGCCTTTAATCACATTCTTTACCATGTGCAATCATAAAATTGTCTAATATCTTCATTTTTTCAACATACGTAGCTATTACCCTCGAAAACTAAAACTTTTGAAATAGGAAAAGAGCCTTTAATCACATTCTTTACCATGTGCAATCATAAAATAGTCTAATATCTTCATTTTTTCAACATACGTAGCTATTACCCTCGAAAACTTTTTGAAATAGGAAAAGAGCCTTTAATCACATTCTTTACCATTGCAATCATAAAATAGTCTAATATCTTCATTTTTTCAACATACGTAGCTATTACCCTCGAAAACTAAAACTTTTGAAATAGGAAAAGAGCCTTTAATCACATTCTTTACCATTTGCAATCATAAAATAGTCTAATATCTTCATTTTTTCAACATACGTAGCTATTACCCTCGAAAACTAAAACTTTTGAAATAGGAAAAGAGCCTTTAATCACATTCTTTACCATTTGCAATCATAAAATAGTCTAATATCTTCATTTTTTCAACATACGTAGCTATTACCCTCGAAAACTAAAACTTTTGAAATAGGAAAAGAGCCTTTAATCACATTCTTTACCATTTGCAATCATAAAATAGTCTAATATCTTCATTTTTTCAACATACGTAGCTATTACCCTCGAAAACTAAAACTTTTGAAATAGGAAAAGAGCCTTTAATCACATTCTTTACCATGTGCAATCATAAAATAGTCTAATATCTTCATTTTTTCAACATACGTAGCTATTACCCTCGAAAACTAAAACTTTTGAAATAGGAAAAGAGCCTTTAATCACATTCTTTACCATGTGCAATCATAAAATAGTCTAATATCTTCATTTTTTCAACATACGTAGCTATTACCCTCGAAAACTAAAACTTTTGAAATAGGAAAAGAGCCTTTAATCACATTCTTTACCATGTGCAATCATAAAATTGTCTAATATCTTCATTTTTTCAACATACGTAGCTATTACCCTCGAAAACTAAAACTTTTGAAATAGGAAAAGAGCCTTTAATCACATTCTTTACCATTTGCAATCATAAAATAGTCTAATATCTTCATTTTTTCAACATACGTAGCTATTACCCTCGAAAACTAAAACTTTTGAAATAGGAAAAGAGCCTTTAATCACATTCTTTACCATGTGCAATCATAAAATAGTCTAATATCTTCATTTTTTCAACATACGTAGCTATTACCCTCGAAAACTAAAACTTTTGAAATAGGAAAAGAGCCTTTAATCACATTCTTTACCATGTGCAATCATAAAATAGTCTAATATCTTCATTTTTTCAACATACGTAGCTATTACCCTCGAAAACTAAAACTTTTGAAATAGGAAAAGAGCCTTTAATCACATTCTTTACCATGTGCAATCATAAAATAGTCTAATATCTTCATTTTTTCAACATACGTAGCTATTACCCTCGAAAACTAAAACTTTTGAAATAGGAAAAGAGCCTTTAATCACATTCTTTACCATGTGCAATCATAAAATAGTCTAATATCTTCATTTTTTCAACATACGTAGCTATTACCCTCGAAAACTAAAACTTTTGACATAGGAAAAGAGCCTTTAATCACATTCTTTACCATTTGCAATCATAAAATAGTCTAATATCTTCATTTTTTCAACATACGTAGCTATTACCCTCGAAAACTAAAACTTTTGAAATAGGAAAAGAGCCTTTAATCACATTCTTTACCATGTGCAATCATAAAATAGTCTAATATCTTCATTTTTTCAACATACGTAGCTATTACCCTCGAAAACTAAAACTTTTGAATAGGAAAAGAGCCTTTAATCACATGTTTTACCATTTGCAATCATAAAATAGTCTAATATCTTCATTTTTTCAACATACGTAGCTATTACCCTCGAAAACTAAAACTTTTGAAATAGGAAAAGAGCCTTTAATCACATTCTTTACCATGTGCAATCATAAAATTGTCTAATATCTTCATTTTTTCAACATACGTAGCTATTACCCTCGAAAACTAAAACTTTTGAAATAGGAAAAGAGCCTTTAATCACATTCTTTACCATGTGCAATCATAAAATTGTCTAATATCTTCATTTTTTCAACATACGTAGCTATTACCCTCGAAAACTAAAACTTTTGAAATAGGAAAAGAGCCTTTAATCACATTCTTTACCATTTGCAATCATAAAATAGTCTAATATCTTCATTTTTTCAACATACGTAGCTATTACCCTCGAAAACTAAAACTTTTGAAATAGGAAAAGAGCCTTTAATCACATTCTTTACCATGTGCAATCATAAAATAGTCTAATATCTTCATTTTTTCAACATACGTAGCTATTACCCTCGAAAACTAAAACTTTTGAAATAGGAAAAGAGCCTTTAATCACATTCTTTACCATGTGCAATCATAAAATAGTCTAATATCTTCATTTTTTCAACATACGTAGCTATTACCCTCGAAAACTAAAACTTTTGAAATAGGAAAAGAGCCTTTAATCACATTCTTTACCATTGCAATCATAAAATTGTCTAATATCTTCATTTTTTCAACATACGTAGCTATTACCCTCGAAAACTAAAACTTTTGAAATAGGAAAAGAGCCTTTAATCACATTCTTTACCATGTGCAATCATAAAATAGTCTAATATCTTCATTTTTTCAACATACGTAGCTATTACCCTCGAAAACTAAAACTTTTGAAATAGGAAAAGAGCCTTTAATCACATTCTTTACCATGTGCAATCATAAAATAGTCTAATATCTTCATTTTTTCAACATACGTAGCTATTACCCTCGAAAACTAAAACTTTTGAAATAGGAAAAGAGCCTTTAATCACATTCTTTACCATGTGCAATCATAAAATAGTCTAATATCTTCATTTTTTCAACATACGTAGCTATTACCCTCGAAAACTAAAACTTTTGAAATAGGAAAAGAGCCTTTAATCACATTCTTTACCATTTGCAATCATAAAATAGTCTAATATCTTCATTTTTTCAACATACGTAGCTATTACCCTCGAAAACTAAAACTTTTGAAATAGGAAAAGAGCCTTTAATCACATTCTTTACCATGTGCAATCATAAAATAGTCTAATATCTTCATTTTTTCAACATACGTAGCTATTACCCTCGAAAACTAAAACTTTTGAAATAGGAAAAGAGCCTTTAATCACATTCTTTACCATGTGCAATCATAAAATAGTCTAATATCTTCATTTTTTCAACATACGTAGCTATTACCCTCGAAAACTAAAACTTTTGAAATAGGAAAAGAGCCTTTAATCACATTCTTTACCATTTGCAATCATAAAATAGTCTAATATCTTCATTTTTTCAACATACGTAGCTATTACCCTCGAAAACTAAAACTTTTGAAATAGGAAAAGAGCCTTTAATCACATTCTTTACCATGTGCAATCATAAAATAGTCTAATATCTTCATTTTTTCAACATACGTAGCTATTACCCTCGAAAACTAAAACTTTTGAAATAGGAAAAGAGCCTTTAATCACATTCTTTACCATGTGCAATCATAAAATTGTCTAATATCTTCATTTTTTCAACATACGTAGCTATTACCCTCGAAAACTAAAACTTTTGAAATAGGAAAAGAGCCTTTAATCACATTCTTTACCATGTGCAATCATAAAATTGTCTAATATCTTCATTTTTTCAACATACGTAGCTATTACCCTCGAAAACTAAAACTTTTGAAATAGGAAAAGAGCCTTTAATCACATTCTTTACCATTGCAATCATAAAATAGTCTAATATCTTCATTTTTTCAACATACGTAGCTATTACCCTCGAAAACTAAAACTTTTGAAATAGGAAAAGAGCCTTTAATCACATTCTTTACCATGTGCAATCATAAAATTGTCTAATATCTTCATTTTTTCAACATACGTAGCTATTACCCTCGAAAACTAAAACTTTTGAAATAGGAAAAGAGCCTTTAATCACATTCTTTACCATTTGCAATCATAAAATAGTCTAATATCTTCATTTTTTCAACATACGTAGCTATTACCCTCGAAAACTAAAACTTTTGAAATAGGAAAAGAGCCTTTAATCACATTCTTTACCATTGCAATCATAAAATAGTCTAATATCTTCATTTTTTCAACATACGTAGCTATTACCCTCGAAAACTAAAACTTTTGAAATAGGAAAAGAGCCTTTAATCACATTCTTTACCATGTGCAATCATAAAATAGTCTAATATCTTCATTTTTTCAACATACGTAGCTATTACCCTCGAAAACTAAAACTTTTGAAATAGGAAAAGAGCCTTTAATCACATTCTTTACCATGTGCAATCATAAAATAGTCTAATATCTTCATTTTTTCAACATACGTAGCTATTACCCTCGAAAACTAAAACTTTTGAAATAGGAAAAGAGCCTTTAATCACATTCTTTACCATGTGCAATCATAAAATAGTCTAATATCTTCATTTTTTCAACATACGTAGCTATTACCCTCGAAAACTAAAACTTTTGAAATAGGAAAAGAGCCTTTAATCACATTCTTTACCATTGCAATCATAAAATAGTCTAATATCTTCATTTTTTCAACATACGTAGCTATTACCCTCGAAAACTAAAACTTTTGAAATAGGAAAAGAGCCTTTAATCACATTCTTTACCATGTGCAATCATAAAATTGTCTAATATCTTCATTTTTTCAACATACAGCTATTACCCTCGAAAACTAAAACTTTTGAAATAGGAAAAGAGCCTTTAATCACATTCTTTACCATGTGCAATCATAAAATAGTCTAATATCTTCATTTTTTCAACATACGTAGCTATTACCCTCGAAAACTAAAACTTTTGAAATAGGAAAAGAGCCTTTAATCACATTCTTTACCATTTGCAATCATAAAATAGTCTAATATCTTCATTTTTTCAACATACGTAGCTATTACCCTCGAAAACTAAAACTTTTGAAATAGGAAAAGAGCCTTTAATCACATTCTTTACCATGTGCAATCATAAAATAGTCTAATATCTTCATTTTTTCAACATACGTAGCTATTACCCTCGAAAACTAAAACTTTTGAAATAGGAAAAGAGCCTTTAATCACATTCTTTACCATGTGCAATCATAAAATAGTCTAATATCTTCATTTTTTCAACATACGTAGCTATTACCCTCGAAAACTAAAACTTTTGAAATAGGAAAAGAGCCTTTAATCACATTCTTTACCATGTGCAATCATAAAATAGTCTAATATCTTCATTTTTTCAACATACGTAGCTATTACCCTCGAAAACTAAAACTTTTGAAATAGGAAAAGAGCCTTTAATCACATTCTTTACCATGTGCAATCATAAAATAGTCTAATATCTTCATTTTTTCAACATACGTAGCTATTACCCTCGAAAACTAAAACTTTTGAAATAGGAAAAGAGCCTTTAATCACATTCTTTACCATTTGCAATCATAAAATAGTCTAATATCTTCATTTTTTCAACATACGTAGCTATTACCCTCGAAAACTAAAACTTTTGAAATAGGAAAAGAGCCTTTAATCACATTCTTTACCATTGCAATCATAAAATAGTCTAATATCTTCATTTTTTCAACATACGTAGCTATTACCCTCGAAAACTAAAACTTTTGAAATAGGAAAAGAGCCTTTAATCACATTCTTTACCATTTGCAATCATAAAATAGTCTAATATCTTCATTTTTTCAACATACGTAGCTATTACCCTCGAAAACTAAAACTTTTGAAATAGGAAAAGAGCCTTTAATCACATTCTTTACCATGTGCAATCATAAAATAGTCTAATATCTTCATTTTTTCAACATACGTAGCTATTACCCTCGAAAACTAAAACTTTTGAAATAGGAAAAGAGCCTTTAATCACATTCTTTACCATTGCAATCATAAAATAGTCTAATATCTTCATTTTTTCAACATACGTAGCTATTACCCTCGAAAACTAAAACTTTTGAAATAGGAAAAGAGCCTTTAATCACATTCTTTACCATTTGCAATCATAAAATAGTCTAATATCTTCATTTTTTCAACATACGTAGCTATTACCCTCGAAAACTAAAACTTTTGAAATAGGAAAAGAGCCTTTAATCACATTCTTTACCATGTGCAATCATAAAATAGTCTAATATCTTCATTTTTTCAACATACAGCTATTACCCTCGAAAACTAAAACTTTTGAAATAGGAAAAGAGCCTTTAATCACATTCTTTACCATGTGCAATCATAAAATAGTCTAATATCTTCATTTTTTCAACATACGTAGCTATTACCCTCGAAAACTAAAACTTTTGAAATAGGAAAAGAGCCTTTAATCACATTCTTTACCATGTGCAATCATAAAATAGTCTAATATCTTCATTTTTTCAACATACGTAGCTATTACCCTCGAAAACTAAAACTTTTGAAATAGGAAAAGAGCCTTTAATCACATTCTTTACCATTTGCAATCATAAAATAGTCTAATATCTTCATTTTTTCAACATACGTAGCTATTACCCTCGAAAACTAAAACTTTTGAAATAGGAAAAGAGCCTTTAATCACATTCTTTACCATTTGCAATCATAAAATAGTCTAATATCTTCATTTTTTCAACATACGTAGCTATTACCCTCGAAAACTAAAACTTTTGAAATAGGAAAAGAGCCTTTAATCACATTCTTTACCATTGCAATCATAAAATAGTCTAATATCTTCATTTTTTCAACATACGTAGCTATTACCCTCGAAAACTAAAACTTTTGAAATAGGAAAAGAGCCTTTAATCACATTCTTTACCATTTGCAATCATAAAATAGTCTAATATCTTCATTTTTTCAACATACGTAGCTATTACCCTCGAAAACTAAAACTTTTGAAATAGGAAAAGAGCCTTTAATCACATTCTTTACCATGTGCAATCATAAAATAGTCTAATATCTTCATTTTTTCAACATACGTAGCTATTACCCTCGAAAACTAAAACTTTTGAAATAGGAAAAGAGCCTTTAATCACATTCTTTACCATTTGCAATCATAAAATAGTCTAATATCTTCATTTTTTCAACATACGTAGCTATTACCCTCGAAAACTAAAACTTTTGAAATAGGAAAAGAGCCTTTAATCACATTCTTTACCATGTGCAATCATAAAATAGTCTAATATCTTCATTTTTTCAACATACGTAGCTATTACCCTCGAAAACTAAAACTTTTGAAATAGGAAAAGAGCCTTTAATCACATTCTTTACCATTTGCAATCATAAAATAGTCTAATATCTTCATTTTTTCAACATACGTAGCTATTACCCTCGAAAACTAAAACTTTTGAAATAGGAAAAGAGCCTTTAATCACATTCTTTACCATGTGCAATCATAAAATAGTCTAATATCTTCATTTTTTCAACATACGTAGCTATTACCCTCGAAAACTAAAACTTTTGAAATAGGAAAAGAGCCTTTAATCACATTCTTTACCATGTGCAATCATAAAATAGTCTAATATCTTCATTTTTTCAACATACGTAGCTATTACCCTCGAAAACTAAAACTTTTGAAATAGGAAAAGAGCCTTTAATCACATTCTTTACCATTTGCAATCATAAAATAGTCTAATATCTTCATTTTTTCAACATACGTAGCTATTACCCTCGAAAACTAAAACTTTTGAAATAGGAAAAGAGCCTTTAATCACATTCTTTACCATTTGCAATCATAAAATAGTCTAATATCTTCATTTTTTCAACATACGTAGCTATTACCCTCGAAAACTAAAACTTTTGAAATAGGAAAAGAGCCTTTAATCACATTCTTTACCATGTGCAATCATAAAATAGTCTAATATCTTCATTTTTTCAACATACGTAGCTATTACCCTCGAAAACTAAAACTTTTGAAATAGGAAAAGAGCCTTTAATCACATTCTTTACCATGTGCAATCATAAAATAGTCTAATATCTTCATTTTTTCAACATACGTAGCTATTACCCTCGAAAACTAAAACTTTTGAAATAGGAAAAGAGCCTTTAATCACATTCTTTACCATGTGCAATCATAAAATAGTCTAATATCTTCATTTTTTCAACATACGTAGCTATTACCCTCGAAAACTAAAACTTTTGAAATAGGAAAAGAGCCTTTAATCACATTCTTTACCATTTGCAATCATAAAATAGTCTAATATCTTCATTTTTTCAACATACGTAGCTATTACCCTCGAAAACTAAAACTTTTGAAATAGGAAAAGAGCCTTTAATCACATTCTTTACCATGTGCAATCATAAAATAGTCTAATATCTTCATTTTTTCAACATACGTAGCTATTACCCTCGAAAACTAAAACTTTTGAAATAGGAAAAGAGCCTTTAATCACATTCTTTACCATTGCAATCATAAAATAGTCTAATATCTTCATTTTTTCAACATACGTAGCTATTACCCTCGAAAACTAAAACTTTTGAAATAGGAAAAGAGCCTTTAATCACATTCTTTACCATGTGCAATCATAAAATAGTCTAATATCTTCATTTTTTCAACATACGTAGCTATTACCCTCGAAAACTAAAACTTTTGAAATAGGAAAAGAGCCTTTAATCACATTCTTTACCATGTGCAATCATAAAATAGTCTAATATCTTCATTTTTTCAACATACGTAGCTATTACCCTCGAAAACTAAAACTTTTGAAATAGGAAAAGAGCCTTTAATCACATTCTTTACCATTTGCAATCATAAAATAGTCTAATATCTTCATTTTTTCAACATACGTAGCTATTACCCTCGAAAACTAAAACTTTTGAAATAGGAAAAGAGCCTTTAATCACATTCTTTACCATTTGCAATCATAAAATAGTCTAATATCTTCATTTTTTCAACATACGTAGCTATTACCCTCGAAAACTAAAACTTTTGAAATAGGAAAAGAGCCTTTAATCACATTCTTTACCATGTGCAATCATAAAATAGTCTAATATCTTCATTTTTTCCACAGACGTAGCTATTACCCTCGAAAACTAAAACTTTTGAAATAGGAAAAGAGCCTTTAATCACATTCTTTACCATTTGCAATCATAAAATAGTCTAATATCTTCATTTTTTCAACATACGTAGCTATTACCCTCGAAAACTAAAACTTTTGAAATAGGAAAAGAGCCTTTAATCACATTCTTTACCATGTGCAATCATAAAATAGTCTAATATCTTCATTTTTTCAACATACGTAGCTATTACCCTCGAAAACTAAAACTTTTGAAATAGGAAAAGAGCCTTTAATCACATTCTTTACCATTTGCAATCATAAAATAGTCTAATATCTTCATTTTTTCAACATACGTAGCTATTACCCTCGAAAACTAAAACTTTTGAAATAGGAAAAGAGCCTTTAATCACATTCTTTACCATTTGCAATCATAAAATAGTCTAATATCTTCATTTTTTCAACATACGTAGCTATTACCCTCGAAAACTAAAACTTTTGAAATAGGAAAAGAGCCTTTAATCACATTCTTTACCATGTGCAATCATAAAATAGTCTAATATCTTCATTTTTTCAACATACGTAGCTATTACCCTCGAAAACTAAAACTTTTGAAATAGGAAAAGAGCCTTTAATCACATTCTTTACCATTTGCAATCATAAAATAGTCTAATATCTTCATTTTTTCAACATACGTAGCTATTACCCTCGAAAACTAAAACTTTTGAAATAGGAAAAGAGCCTTTAATCACATTCTTTACCATTTGCAATCATAAAATAGTCTAATATCTTCATTTTTTCAACATACGTAGCTATTACCCTCGAAAACTAAAACTTTTGAAATAGGAAAAGAGCCTTTAATCACATTCTTTACCATGTGCAATCATAAAATAGTCTAATATCTTCATTTTTTCAACATACGTAGCTATTACCCTCGAAAACTAAAACTTTTGAAATAGGAAAAGAGCCTTTAATCACATTCTTTACCATTTGCAATCATAAAATAGTCTAATATCTTCATTTTTTCAACATACGTAGCTATTACCCTCGAAAACTAAAACTTTTGAAATAGGAAAAGAGCCTTTAATCACATTCTTTACCATTTGCAATCATAAAATAGTCTAATATCTTCATTTTTTCAACATACGTAGCTATTACCCTCGAAAACTAAAACTTTTGAAATAGGAAAAGAGCCTTTAATCACATTCTTTACCATTTGCAATCATAAAATAGTCTAATATCTTCATTTTTTCAACATACGTAGCTATTACCCTCGAAAACTAAAACTTTTGAAATAGGAAAAGAGCCTTTAATCACATTCTTTACCATTTGCAATCATAAAATAGTCTAATATCTTCATTTTTTCAACATACGTAGCTATTACCCTCGAAAACTAAAACTTTTGAAATAGGAAAAGAGCCTTTAATCACATTCTTTACCATGTGCAATCATAAAATAGTCTAATATCTTCATTTTTTCAACATACGTAGCTATTACCCTCGAAAACTAAAACTTTTGAAATAGGAAAAGAGCCTTTAATCACATTCTTTACCATTTGCAATCATAAAATAGTCTAATATCTTCATTTTTTCAACATACGTAGCTATTACCCTCGAAAACTAAAACTTTTGAAATAGGAAAAGAGCCTTTAATCACATTCTTTACCATTTGCAATCATAAAATAGTCTAATATCTTCATTTTTTCAACATACGTAGCTATTACCCTCGAAAACTAAAACTTTTGAAATAGGAAAAGAGCCTTTAATCACATTCTTTACCATTTGCAATCATAAAATAGTCTAATATCTTCATTTTTTCAACATACGTAGCTATTACCCTCGAAAACTAAAACTTTTGAAATAGGAAAAGAGCCTTTAATCACATTCTTTACCATTTGCAATCATAAAATAGTCTAATATCTTCATTTTTTCAACATACGTAGCTATTACCCTCGAAAACTAAAACTTTTGAAATAGGAAAAGAGCCTTTAATCACATTCTTTACCATGTGCAATCATAAAATAGTCTAATATCTTCATTTTTTCAACATACGTAGCTATTACCCTCGAAAACTAAAACTTTTGAAATAGGAAAAGAGCCTTTAATCACATTCTTTACCATGTGCAATCATAAAATAGTCTAATATCTTCATTTTTTCAACATACGTAGCTATTACCCTCGAAAACTAAAACTTTTGAAATAGGAAAAGAGCCTTTAATCACATTCTTTACCATTTGCAATCATAAAATAGTCTAATATCTTCATTTTTTCAACATACGTAGCTATTACCCTCGAAAACTAAAACTTTTGAAATAGGAAAAGAGCCTTTAATCACATTCTTTACCATTTGCAATCATAAAATAGTCTAATATCTTCATTTTTTCAACATACGTAGCTATTACCCTCGAAAACTAAAACTTTTGAAATAGGAAAAGAGCCTTTAATCACATTCTTTACCATGTGCAATCATAAAATAGTCTAATATCTTCATTTTTTCAACATACGTAGCTATTACCCTCGAAAACTAAAACTTTTGAAATAGGAAAAGAGCCTTTAATCACATTCTTTACCATTTGCAATCATAAAATAGTCTAATATCTTCATTTTTTCAACATACGTAGCTATTACCCTCGAAAACTAAAACTTTTGACATAGGAAAAGAGCCTTTAATCACATTCTTTACCATTTGCAATCATAAAATAGTCTAATATCTTCATTTTTTCAACATACGTAGCTATTACCCTCGAAAACTAAAACTTTTGAAATAGGAAAAGAGCCTTTAATCACATTCTTTACCATTTGCAATCATAAAATAGTCTAATATCTTCATTTTTTCAACATACGTAGCTATTACCCTCGAAAACTAAAACTTTTGAAATAGGAAAAGAGCCTTTAATCACATTCTTTACCATTGCAATCATAAAATAGTCTAATATCTTCATTTTTTCAACATACGTAGCTATTACCCTCGAAAACTAAAACTTTTGAAATAGGAAAAGAGCCTTTAATCACATTCTTTACCATTTGCAATCATAAAATTGTCTAATATCTTCATTTTTTCAACATACGTAGCTATTACCCTCGAAAACTAAAACTTTTGAAATAGGAAAAGAGCCTTTAATCACATTCTTTACCATTGCAATCATAAAATAGTCTAATATCTTCATTTTTTCAACATACGTAGCTATTACCCTCGAAAACTAAAACTTTTGAAATAGGAAAAGAGCCTTTAATCACATTCTTTACCATGTGCAATCATAAAATAGTCTAATATCTTCATTTTTTCAACATACGTAGCTATTACCCTCGAAAACTAAAACTTTTGAAATAGGAAAAGAGCCTTTAATCACATTCTTTACCATGTGCAATCATAAAATAGTCTAATATCTTCATTTTTTCAACATACGTAGCTATTACCCTCGAAAACTAAAACTTTTGAAATAGGAAAAGAGCCTTTAATCACATTCTTTACCATTTGCAATCATAAAATAGTCTAATATCTTCATTTTTTCAACATACGTAGCTATTACCCTCGAAAACTAAAACTTTTGAAATAGGAAAAGAGCCTTTAATCACATTCTTTACCATGTGCAATCATAAAATAGTCTAATATCTTCATTTTTTCAACATACGTAGCTATTACCCTCGAAAACTAAAACTTTTGAAATAGGAAAAGAGCCTTTAATCACATTCTTTACCATTTGCAATCATAAAATAGTCTAATATCTTCATTTTTTCAACATACGTAGCTATTACCCTCGAAAACTAAAACTTTTGACATAGGAAAAGAGCCTTTAATCACATTCTTTACCATTTGCAATCATAAAATAGTCTAATATCTTCATTTTTTCAACATACGTAGCTATTACCCTCGAAAACTAAAACTTTTGAAATAGGAAAAGAGCCTTTAATCACATTCTTTACCATTTGCAATCATAAAATAGTCTAATATCTTCATTTTTTCAACATACGTAGCTATTACCCTCGAAAACTAAAACTTTTGAAATAGGAAAAGAGCCTTTAATCACATTCTTTACCATGTGCAATCATAAAATAGTCTAATATCTTCATTTTTTCAACATACGTAGCTAT
>NW_027064089.1:0-28266 GCF_032884065.1 Artemia franciscana
TTTTAGTTTTTTAGATGAAATTTTTTTTTAGTTTTTTCCTTTTTTTCTTTTTAGTTTTTTATTGGTTTTTACCTTTATTTTAGCTTATTTTTCAGTTTTTTCCTTTTTTTTTAGTTTTTTTTTATTTTTATTTTTTTTAGATTTTTACCTTTTTTTAGTTTTTTTAGTTTTTTTAGTTTTTTAGCTTTTTTACTTTTTTTATTAGTTTTTAGTTTTTTTTTGTAGTTTTTGCCTTTTTTTAGTTTTTTCAGTTTTTTTTTTAGTTTTTTATTGGTTTTTACCTTTATTTTAGCTTATTTTTCAGTTTTTTCCTTTTTTTTAGTTTTTAGTTTTTTTCGTTTTTTACCTTTTTTTTAGTTTTTTTAGTTTTTTAGTTTTTTAGCTTTTTTATTTTTTTTTATTAGTTTTTAGTTTTTTTTGTAGTTTTTGCCTTTTTTTAGTTTTTTTAGTTTTTTAGCTTTTTTATTAGTTTTTAGTTTTTTTTGTAGTTTTTGCCTTTTTTTTAGTTTTTTTAGTTTTTTAGCTTTTTTATTTTTTTATTAGTTTTTAGTTTTTTTTGTAGTTTTTGCCTTTTTTAGTTTTTTCAGTTTTGACGTCACCTGATCCAGTTTTTTCAGGTGACGTCACCTGACCCATCCACAGACAGACAACTTATTTTTATATATATAGAAGATATATTATATATATATATATATATATATATATATATATATATATATATATATATATATATATATATATATATATATATCCGATGAAGATGCTCAAAGAGTCTATGCCAAAAAACTTGCTGCTGATAGAGAAAGTCAGAAAAGAAAGCGTGCCGAGGAATCAAAAGAACAGCAAGGAAACAGGCTTGAGGCTAAAGAACGCAAAACCGCGCAGTTAGATGAAGATCCACCTGGACAGCAAGAGTCAAAACATATCAAAACTGAAAATGATAGCGATGATGATTGGGTTTGGGATCTTGACTTGGATAAGGTCATCAATGCCTACCAGATTTTAGTTAAAAAAACAAAGGTTCGGCACTATGTATTTCATAGTGAAGCTGAAAAATAAAGAAGAAAAAGAAAACTGAAAAAAGAAAAAATGTAAAAAACTAAAAAATACTAAAAAGAAAAAACACTCAAAGAGAAATTACAGACCGGGACACAAATGACGACCGGGACAGAGGGAATATAAATAACGACCGGGACACTCAAGGAGAAATTACAGACTGGGATACCGGGACACAAATGACGACCGGGACACAGGCAATATAAATGACGACCAGGACACAGGTATTTAAGAATATCGTTCAAAGACAAAGTTTTAATTGTAAGAAGACCGTTGAAAGAGAAATTTCTAATTGTAAAATGACTGAAGAACCTACAATGGCAACACCCGAGGAAGCTGCTCAAAACGAATGTATTCACACCGAAGTAGCTGAGTTGGTAAAGCGTTATGTTTCCGGCTCTAGGTCCGAGAGGCTCCAGGTTTGAACCTTGGCTTTAGCATTAATACAAAAGAAGAAAAAAACTAAAAAAGGTAAAAACTACAAAAAAACTAAAAAGAAAATATATATATATATATTTATATATATCATCTTTTCCACAAAAATAATAATTTAGTGCTTCTGCTTAAAAACAGCAATCGAATTGATGCCTCCTGATACGCAACTATCAACAAAGTGGCAATCGTTGTGGTCGGTGATCAGTTCTTACCTCGAGATAATATTCTTTATAGGCGAAACAATCAGTTGACAAGAATTGCTTAAACTCATCGATGCTACGATGCCCTACAATATCCTGACGAATATAAATGACGCCCGGGACACTCAAATAGAAATCACAGACTGGGACACCGGGACACAAATGACGACGGGGACACAGGGAATATAAATGACGACCAGGACACAGGGACACAACTACAACGGGGACGCCGGGGGCACAGGGGGATATATAAATGACGACGGCAACAAAAGAACTGGTCGATTAGCAATCACCATCAACAAAGCTCAAGGGCAATCAATAGAATCATGAGGTATAGATCTGAATATGGATTGTTTTCCCATGGACCATTATGCGTTGAATGTTCAAGAGTCGGTAAACCTGACAATCTATTTATATGCACAGACGATGGGACAGCAAAGAATGTTGTATATTCGCAAGTTTTACGTAGTTAAAAACATTTATATATATATATATATATATATATATATATATATATATATATATATATATATATATATATATATATATATATATATATATATGTATCTATATTCACAGGTGGGACATAGGGACACAACTACAATGGCGCGTAACTAATATGGCGCGTAACGACTTACGCGCGAGGGGGGGCTTGGGGGGGGCGCAAAGTGCCCCCACCGCTTCGTGCCACCCCAACAGCTAGTATATATATATATATATATATATATATATATATATATATATATATATATATATATATATATATATATATATATATATATATATATATATATATATATATATATATATATATATATATAAATAAGTTGTCTGTCTGTGTGTCTGTCTGTCTGTCAGGTGACGTCATGTTTCTGTGTTTAATGACGTCATCAAATTAGTTTTCGTCATTTTTGCTATGACGGTGACGTCATTCAAGATATTTAAGACATATGTTCACGTAGAAATCTATTAATGTTTAAGTTTAAAATGACTGATGAACTTACAATGGCAAAAGCCGATGAAGATGCTCAAAGAGTCTATGCCAAAAAACTTGCTGCTGATAGAGAAAGTCAGAAAAGAAAGCGTGCCGAGGAATCAAAAGAACAGCAAGGAAACAGGCTTGAGGCTGATAGAGAAAGAAAGAACAGAAAGCGTGCCGAGGAATCAAAAGAACAGCAAGGAAACAGGCTTGAGGCTGATAGAGAAAGAAAGAACAGAAAGCTTGCCGAGGAACTACCAGAGCAATGCGGAAGCAGACTTGCTGCTAAAAGAGAAAGTGAAAAAAGAAGGCGTGCCGAGGAATTACAAGAACAGCAAGAAATCAGGCTTGCTGCTGATAGAGAAAGTAAGAAAAGAAAGCGTGCCGAGGAATCACAAGAACAGCAAGAAATCAGGCTTGCTGCTGATAGAGAAAGTAAGAAAAGAAAGCGTGCCGAGGAATCAGAGCAACCTGAAAGTTATCGCCTGGCATTCAGGTACAACCCAGTCGATGATTATAGCTTGAGTAGATGTGTTCAAATCGGGACAATGTCTAAAATTTGTCCCTATTGCAAGGCCTTGAAATTCAATGGTGAAACAATGGGAATGTGTTACGCCTCAGGAAAAGTTAAACTTCCTCTATTGGCTGCACCACCAGAGCCATTGAAGACTTTCCGTACTGGAACTAAGTCAGAATCTAAGCGTTTTTTGTCACAAATCAGAAAATACAACACATGTTTCCAAATGACGTCGTTTGGAGCCCAAATCGAAAATCCAGATCAATTTATGTCTACTTTCAAAGTAAAAGGGCAAATTTATCATAGAGCAGGGTCCCTTCTACCATTCTCAGGCGAGAATCATAAATTTTTACAATTGTACTTCATCAGTGATAGAAATTCTGAATTGAATGCACGTTGCGAAATTTCTCCCAACGTTGAAAGGACAATCGTTTCCCAATTGCAACATCTTTTCCACGAAAATAATAATTTAGTGCGTCTGTTCAAAACAGCCATCGATTTGATGCCTACTGATACGCATAAAATTGTTATTTCCGCTGACAAAACGCCTCCTGGCCAACATGTGCGTAGATACAATGCTCCAACTATCGACGAAGTGGCAATCGTTATGGTCGGTGATCAGTTTTTACCTCGAGATATTATTCTTCATAAGCGAAACGCTCAGTTGTTAAGAATTGCTGAAACTCATCGATGCTACGATGCCCTACAATATCCTATCATTTTTTGGGATGGAGCCGACGGCTATCACTTTAATATTAAATTGATGATTCCTGCCACTAACAAAGAAATGAATAAGAAATGCAGTGCAATGCATTATTATTCCTATAGACTAATGATTCGGCAGGATGAAGAAAATTATATTTTAAAATGCTGTGAATTGTTTCACCAATTTGTCGTTGATATGTATGCTAAAATTGAATCAGAACGTTTGCTATATATCCGCCTGAATCAGACCAAGCTCCGCTCTGAACAATACATTCATTTGCGAGATGCAGTTATAAATGACGGTAATACCACAAACGTTGGAAGATTAACAATTTTACCTTCGTCATATGCTGGCAGTCCCCGTCATATGCATGAATATGCTCAAGATGCTATTGCGTATGTTCGTCTCTATGGTCGTCCAGATTTATTTATTACATTTATATGTAATCAATCTTGGGACGAGATACTGCAGCTTTTACTTCAAGGACAATCGGCGGTTCATAGGCATGACATTACGGCCCGTGTCTTCCGGCAAAAGTTGAAATCACTGATAAACTACATAGTAAAACTTGAAGTGTTTGGGTCAGTGCGATGCTGGATGTACTCAGTGGAATGGCAAAAACGAGGTTTGCCACACGCACATATACTAATCTGGCTACATAAAAAAATTACTTGAACGAAATTGATGATGTGATTTCCGCTGAAATACCTGATAAAAATGTCGATAAGGGGTTACATGATATTATTGTAAAAAAATATGATACATGGACCTTGCGGTGCACTGAACGAAAATTCACCATGCATGGCCAAAGGAAGGTGGACAAAGCAATATCCTCGACTTTTAGTATCAAACACAATTACTGGCAATGATGGTTACCCACAATATAGAAGAAGATCTACTGAAGATGGCAGTAAAACAGCAATAATAAAGAAGCGTAACGGTACCACCATCGAAGTAGATAACCAGTGGGTTGTTCCATATTCCCCATTATTATCAAAAACATTTAATGCACACATAAACGTTGAATACTGTAACTCCGTAAAGGCAATCAAATACATATGTAAATACGTCAACAATGGCAGTGACATGGCAGTTTTTGGCTTGCAGCCAGAAATCAAAGATTTCGACGAAATCGTACAATATCAGGCTGGAAGATACATAAGCAGTAATGAAGCTGTTTGGCGAATTCTTTAATTTCCGATACATGAACGTAGTCCAGCTGTTGTTCACTTAGCGGTACATTTACAGAATGGTCAACGTGTTTATTTCACGGAACCCAACGTGCAACAAAGAGTCCTGAATCCACCGGATACAACATTAACAGCTTTTTTCGCTTTGCAAAAATGATTCTTTTGCAAAAAAACTGCTGTATACTGAAGTGCCTTCGTATTACACGTGGAATACTGAAAATAAAGTATTTGAACGTCGAAAACAGGGTAAGTCAGTCGACGGCCAACCTACCATCTTCAAAGATACCACGATAGGAAGACTCTACACCGTTCACTCCAATCAACATGAATGCTTCTTTCTACGCCTGCTTTTGGTGAATGTACCCGGTCCGACATCCTTTGAGTATTTGAGAACTGTAAACGGTACTATACATGACACTTACCGTAGTGCATGCCAAGCTCTGAATTTATTGGAGAATGACCAACACTGGGATAACTGCATCAATGACGCGTGCGAAACGTCAACCCCAAGTCAAATTCGTGCATTGTTTGGCATCATTTTAACAACTTGCTCTCCATCAGCTCCTACAGAGTTATGGGAAAAATATAAGTCAAAAATGTCCCAAGATATATTCCATCGAAAACAGTTAAAGACGTCAGATATGACTTTTGATTTTACATCAGAAATTTATAACTACACTTTAGTTATTATAGAAGATTTGTGCGTACGTATGGCAAACAAACCTCTTCAGGATTTGGGAATGCCTTCACCTAACCGTATCGCTGCTGTTTCGACATGTGTAGAATTGGATCGTGAACAAAGTTACAGTACGGGTGATCTATTGTCGTATGTACAAAATAACATTTCCAAGTTAACGTCTGAACAAAAAGACATTTATGATACGATAATGCATTGTGTCGATAACAACGTTGGAGAAATTTTCTTTTTGGATGCGCCAGGAGGTACTGGTAAAACATTTGTGATAAAACTGATTCTGGCATCAATTCGATCAAAAAATGTATAGCCTTGGCAATTGCGTCGTCCGGAATAGCCGCAACATTGCTGCCTGGTGGAAGAACTGCTCATTCCGCTTTGAAATTGCCTCTGAATTGCCCAGAAACTCCCACGTGCAATATTTCCAAATCATCTGGGATGCGTAAAGTATTGCAGCAATGCAAACTTATTATTTGGGATGAGTGCACAATGGCACACAAAAAATCGCTCGAGGCTCTGGATCAATGCTTGAAAGATTTGAGAGGGAAGTCGAAACCCTTTGGCAGTACATTAATATTGCTTGCGGGAGATTTCAGGCAAACATTACCTATAATACCTAGATCAACTCCTGCAGACGAAATGAATGCTCGCCTGAAAAATTCTAATTTATGGGCACACGTAAAAATATTAAAATTAACTACAAATATACGTGTCCGATTGCAAAACGATGACTCTGGTCAAACATTTTCAGATCAATTGCTGGCAATTGGAAACGGAAAGCTCCCAGTAGACTCAATTTCAGGACGTATACAACTACCTGCTGATTTCTGTAATTTAGTGACGTCCAAAAATGAATTTATTGAAAAAGTATTTCCGAATATTCTAAACAATTATAAAAATAATAAATGGCTAAGTGAAAGAGCGATTCTCGCACCCAAAAATATAGAGGTCCACGAAATCAACAATATTGTTTTGACCAAGATTCGAGACCAGGCAGTCCTTTACAAGTCAGTCGACACAGTTTTGGAACCAAATGAAGCGGTTAATTATCCATCTGAATTTTTAAATTCCATAGATCTTTCAGGGTTTCCACCACACGTGCTACAACTAAAAATAGGCGTACCAATAATACTTTTAAGAAATATAAACGCACCAAAGCTTTGCAATGGCACTCGACTCGCCGTAAAAAAAACAATGGAAAACCTAATAGAGGCCACAATCTTGACAGGGCCTTTTGAGGGTGAGGCTGTTCTTATTCCTCGCATTCCCATGATTCCAACGGATCTGCCTTTTCAATTTAAAAGATTGCAATTCCCAATTCGATTAGCATTTGCAATCACCACTAACAAAGCTCAAGGTCAATCATTAGAAAAATGTGGTATAGATCTTAATACTGATTGTTTTTCCCATGGACAATTGTACGTTGCATGTTCGAGGGTCGGTAAACCTGACAATCTATTTATATGCAGCGACAATTGGACAGCGAAGAATGTTGTATATTCGCAAGTTTTACGCAGTTAATTTGTATTGCATCTATCTATCTATCTATCTATATAAAAACGAGTTGTGTGTATGCATGTTTGTTTGTTTGTAAAAAGAGCGTTTGCATATGACGTCATTATTAGTTCATGCGGCTTTGTATATGCACAGACAATGGGAAAGCCAAGAATGTTGTATATTCGCAATTTTTACGTAGTTTGAAACACATATATAAATCTATCTATATTCACAGGTGGGACAAAGGGACACAACTACAATGGCGCGTAACTAATATGGCGCGTAACGACTTACGCGCACGGGGGGGCTTGGGGGGTTGCGAAGCGCCCCACCAACTAGGGGTTGGGGTGGCGCGAAGCGCAACCCCAACAGCTAGTATATATATATATATATATATATATATATATATATCTATATATATAAAAATAAGTTGTCTGTCTGTCTGTCTGTGTGTCAGGTGACGTCATGCTTCTGTGTCGACTGACGTCATGTTTTCGACTGACGAAATTACGAAATTACATTGGGACACAAATGACGACCAGGACACCGGCACATAGGGAATATAAATGACGACCGGGACACTCAAAGAGAAAGCGACCGGGACACAAGGAATGTTCAATTAGCAATCACCATCAGCAAAACACCGTCAACAAACCATCACAAATGACGACCGGGACACAGGGAGTATAAATGACGACCAGGACATAAGTAAAAAAAAACTAAAAAAAAAGGAAAAAACTACAAAAAAACTAAAAAAAAAACAAACTAAAAACTAATAAAAAAACTAAAAAAGCTAAAAAACTAATAAAACTAAAAAATAAAAAAAAAACTAAAAAAAGGAAACAAAAAGAAAAATAAAGGAGAAAAACAAAACTAAAAAAATAAAAATAAAAAAAAACTAAAAAGAAAAAAGAAACAAAAACTAAAAAAATTAAAAAATGTAAAAACCAAAAAAAAAACTAAAAAGAAAAAAAGGGGAAAAATACAAAAATTTATTTCATCATTATCCATTTCAAAAACGAATGTATATACAGACTGGGACACCGGAATACAAATGACGACCGGGACACAGGGAATAAAAATGACGACCGGGACACAGGGACACAACTACACCGGGGACGCCGGGGGGCACAGGGGGATATATAAATGACGATGGTGACACAGAGAATGTTCGATTAGCAATCACCATCAACAAAGCTCAAGTGCAATCATTAGAATCATGAGGTATAACTAAAAAAACTAAAAAAAAGGTAGAAAACTAAAACCTAAAAAAAAGACCAATTCAAAAACGAATGTATATACAGACTGGGACACCGGGACACGAATGACGACCGGGACACCGGGACACAAGGAATATCAATGACGCCCGGGACCCTCAAAGAGAATTCACAGACTGGGACACCGGGACATAAATGACGACCGGAACACATGGAATATAAATGACGATCGGGACATCGGGGGGCACGCGGGGATATATAAATGACGACGGCGACACAGGGAATCGTCGATTAGCAATCACCATCAACAAAGCTCAAGGGCAATCATTAGAATCATGAGGTATAGATCTGAATACGGATTGTTTTCCCATGGACCATTATATGTTGCATGTTCAAGAGTCGGTAAACCTGACAATCTATTTATATGCACAGACAATGGGACAGCAAAGAATGTTGTATATTCGCGTAGTTTTACGTAGTTAAAAACATATATAGATATATATATATATATATATATATATATATATATATATATATATATATATATATATATATATATATATATATATATATATATATATATATATATATATATATATATATATATATATATATATATATATATATATATATATATATATATATATATATATATATATATATATATATATATATATATATATATATAAATATATATATATATATAGATATATATATATATATATATATATATATCTATATATATAAAAATAAGTTGTCTGTGGATGGATGGATGGATGGATGTGTGGATGGATGTGTCAGGTGACGTCACCTGAAAAAACTGGATTAGGTGACGTCAAAACTGAAAAAACTAAAAAAAGGCAAAAACTACAAAAAAAACTAAAAACTAATAAAAAAAATAAAAAAGCTAAAAAACTAAAAAAACTATAAAGGTAAAAACCAATAAAAAACTAAAAAAAAAACTGAAAAAACTAAAAAAAGGCAAAAACTACAAAAAAAAACTAAAAACTAATAAAAAAAGTAAAAAAGCTAAAAAACTAAAAAACCTAAAAAAACTAAAAAAAGGTAAAAAACTAAAAAAAATAAAAAATAAAAAAAAACTAAAAAAAAGGAAAAAACTGAAAAATAAGCTAAAATAAAGGTAAAAACCAATAAAAAACTAAAAAAAAAAAGGAAAAAACTAATAAATGACGACACTCAAAGAGAAAGCGACCAGGACAAAAAACTAAAAAAAAAGGCAAAAACTACAAAAAAACTAAAAACTAATAAAAAAAATAAAAAAGCTAAAAAACTAAAAAAACTAAAAAAAGGTAAAAAACTAAAAAAACTAAAAACTAAAAAAAAACTAAAAAAGGTAAAAACTAAAAGAACTAAAAAAGAAAAAAATAAATGACGACACTCAAAGAGAAAGCGACCAGGACAAAAGGAATGTTCGATTAGCAATCAACAAAGCACCGGGACACAGGGAGTATAAATGACGACCAGGACACAAGTAAAAAAAAAAATTAACAAAACTAAAAAGAAGGTAAAAACTACAAAAAAACTAAAAAGAAAAAAAAACTAAAAACTAATAAAAAAACTAAAAAATCTAAAAATCTAAATAAACTAAAAAAGAAAAAAAAAGGAAAAAAATAAAGGAGAAAAACAAAACTAAAAAACGAATGTATATACAGACCGGTACACCGGGATACAAATGACGACCGGGACACAGGGAATATAAATAACGACCGGGACACAGGGACACAACTACAACGGGGACACCGGGGGAAACAGGGGGATATAAATGACGACCGGGACAAAAAAACTAAAAAGAAATAAAAACTAAAAACTAATAAAAAAAACTAAAAAATCTAAAAATCTAAATAAGCTAAAAAAGAAAAAAAAAGGAAAAAAATAAAGGAGAAAAACAAAACTAAAAAACGAATGTATATACAGACCGGGACACCGGGATACAAATGATGACCGGGACCCGGGACACAGGGAATATAAATGACGACCGGGACACAGGGACACAACTACAACGGGGACACCGGGGGAAACAGGGGGATAACCTGACAATCTATTTATATGCAAAGACAATGGGACAGCAAAGAATGTTGTATATTCGCAAGTTTTACGTAGTTAAAACCATATATATATATATATATATCTATATTCACAGGTGGGACATAGGGACACAACTACAATGGCGCGTAACTATTATGGCGCGTAACGACTTACGCGCGCGGGGGGGCTTGGGGGGGGCGCGAAGCGCCCCCACCAACTAGGTGTTGGGGTGGCGCGAAGCGCCACCCCAACAGCTAGTATATATATATATATCTATATTCACAGGTGGGACATAGGGACACAACTACAATGGCGCGTAACTATTATGGCGCGTAACGACTTACGCGCGCGGGGGGGCTTGGGGGGGGCGCGAAGCGCCCCCACCAACTAGGTGTTGGGGTGGCGCGAAGCGCCACCCCAACAGCTAGTATATATATATATATATATATATATATATATATATATATATATATATATATATATATATATATATATATCAATATATATATATATATATATATATATATATATATATATATATATATATATATATATATATATATATATATATATATATATATATATATATATATCTATATTCACAGGTGGGACATAGGGACACAACTACTATGGCGCGTAACTAATATGGCGCGTAACGACTTACGCGCGCGGGGGGGCTTGAGGGGGGCGCGAAGCGCCCCAAACAACTAGGTGTTGGGGTGTTTTTTAACTTAAATCTGGTAGGCATTGATGACCTTATCCAAGTCAAAATCCCAAACCCAATCATCATCGCTATCATTTTCAGTTTTTATATGTTTTGACTCTCGCTGTCCAGGTGGATTTTCATCTAACTGCGCGGTTTTGCGTTCTTTAGCCGCAAGCCTGTTTTCTTGCTGTTCTTGTGATTCCTCGGAACGCTTTCTTTTCTTACTTTCTCTATCAGCAGCAAGTTTTTTGTTCGCGCCACCCCAACACCTAGTTGGTGGGGCGCTTCGCGCCCCCCCAAGGCCCCCGCGCGCGTAAGTCGTTACGCGCCATACTAGTTACGCGCCATTGTAGTTGTGTCCCTGTGTCCCACCTGTGAATAGAGATAGTTATAAATATATGTTTTTAACTACGTAAAACATGCGAATATACAACATTCTTCGCTGTCCCATTGTCTGTGCATATAAATAGATTGTCAGGTTTACTGACTCTTGAACATGCAACATATAATTTTCCATGGGAAAAACAATCCGTATTCAGATCTATACCTCATTATTCTAATGATGTGTCCCTGTGTCCCGGTCGTCATTTATATTCCCTGTGTCCCGGTGTCCCAGTTTGTAATTTCTCTTTGAGTGTCCCGGTCGTCATTTATATTCCCAGTGTCCCGGTGTCCCGGTCGTCATTTGTGTCCCGGTGTCCCGGTCGTCATTTGTGTCCCGGTGTCCCGGTCTGTAATTTCTATTCGAAAAATCCCTGTGTCCCGGTCGTCATTTATATATCCCGCCTGTGCCCCCGGCGTCCCCGTTGTAGTTGTGTCCCTAAGTCCCGGTCGTCATTTATATTCCCTGTGTCCCGGTCGTGATTTGTGTCCGGGTGTCCCAGTCTGTAATTTCTCTTTGAGGTTCCCGGTCGTCACTTATATTCCCTCTGTCTCGGTCGTCATTTGTGTCCCGGTCTGTAATTTCTCTTTGAGTGTTTTTTCTTTTTAGTTTTTTTTTTAGTTTTTTACCTTTTTTCTTTTTTCAGTTTTCTTTTTCTTCTTTATTTTTCAGCGTCACTATGAAGTACATATCGACGAACCTTTGTTTTTTTAACTTAAATCTGGTAGGCATTGATGACCTTATCCAAGTCAAAATCCCAAACCCAATCATCATCGCTATCATTTTCAGTTTTGATATGTTTTGACTCTCGCTGTCCAGGTGGATTTTCATCTAACTGCGCGGTTTTGCGTTCTTTAGCCTTAAGCCTGTTTTCTTGCTGTTCTTGTGATTCCTCGGAATGCTTTCTTTTCTTACTTTCTCTATCAGCAGCAAGTTTTTTGGCATAAACTCTCTGAGCAGCTTCCTCGGCTGTTGCCATGTTGTTCTTCAGTCATTTTACAACTAAACATTTTTCCGTGAACAAATGTCTTAAATACCGTTAATGACGTCACCGTCAAAGCAAAAATGACGACAACTAATTTCATGACGTCAGTCAACACAGAAACATGACGTCACCTGATCCACAGACAGACACACAGACAGACAACTTATTTTTATATATATATAGAAAACCCAATCATCATCGCTATCATTTTCAGTTTTGATATGTTTTGACTCTCGCTGTCCAGATGGATTTTCGTCTAACTGCGCGGTTTTGCGTTCTTTAGCCGCAAGCCTGTTTTCTTGCTGTTCTTGTGATTCCTCGGAACGCTTTCTTTTCTTACTTTCTCTATCAGCAGCAAGTTTTTTGGCATAAACTCTTTGAGCAGCTTCCTCAGCTGTCGCCATTGTAGGTTCTTCAGTCATTTTACAATTAAACATTTTTCCGTGAACAAATGTCTTAAATACCGTTAATGACGTCACCGTCAAAGCAAAAATGACGACAAATAATTTCATGACGTCAGTCAACACAGAAATATGACGTCACCTGATCCACAGACAGACACACAGACAGACAACTTATTTTTATATATATAGATATATATATATATATATATATATATATATATATATATATATATATATATATATATATATATATATATATATATATATATATATATATATATATATACATATATGTTTTTAACTACGTAAAACGTGCGAACATACTATATTCTTCGCTGTCCCATTGTCTGAGCATATAAATAGATTGTCAGGTTTACTGACTCTTGAACATGCAACATATAATTGTCCATGGGAAAAACAATCCGTATTCAGATCTATACCTCATTATTCTAATGATGTGTCCCTGTGTCCCGGTCGTCATTTATATTCCCTGTATCCCGGTCGTCATTTGTGTCCCGGTGTCCCAGTTTGTAATATCTCTTTGAGTGTCCCGGTCGTCATTTATATTCCCTGTGTCCCGGTCGTCATTTGTGTCCCGGTGTCCTGGTCTGTAATTTCTATTCGAACAATCCCTGTGTCCCGGTCGTCATTTATATATCCCGCCTGTGCCCCCAGCGTCCCCGTCGTAGTTGTGTCCCTATGTCCCGGTCGTCATTTATATTCCCTGTGTCCTGGTCGTGATTTGTGTCCGGGTGTCCCAGTCTGTAATTTCTCTTTGAGGTTCCCGGTCGTCATTTATATTCCCTGTGTCCCGGTCGTCATTTGTGTCCCGGTGTTCCGGTCTGTAATTTCTATTCGAACAATCCCTGTGTCCCGGTCGTCATTTATATATCGCGCCTGTGCCCCCGGCGTCCCCGTTGTAGTTGTGTCCCTGTGTCCCGGTCGTCATTTATATTCCCTGTGTCCTGGTCGTGATTTGTGTCCGGGTGTCCCAGTCTGTAATTTCTGTTTGAGGTTCCCGGTCGTCATTTATATTCCCTGTGTCCCGGTCGTCAATTATGTCCCGGTGTCCCGGTATGTAATTTCATCAGTTGACAAACATGACGACAGTCGTTGTCATTTATATTCCCTGTGTCCCGGTCGTCATTTGTGTCCCGGTGCTTTGTTGATGGTGATTGCTAATCGAACATTCCTTGTGTCCCGGTCAAAATTGGCCAAACGATTAATAAAAACTATTCGACTTTTAATTTCAAGATATTGTACACTGAAAAATACAGCTGCTTTTATTCAAGATTTAGATAAAATCATGCAGATTTATAATCAACGTCCCTATTAATATCTGTCCAATCTTAGTCCTCCTGAAGCTCATCAAGGAGATTATAATACAGTTGACACTTTTTTTAACAATATTGTAGTGAAAAGATTATGAAAAAAATCCAATCGTCGTGATACAGTTCGAACAATTAGAACTACTAACATTTTTGAAAAGGAAGAATTTCTTATGGTTCAATGAATGTTTTAAAGTATCAAAAATACTAGACACCAAACCTGTAACGTATCGTCTAAGAGACACCAAAGATAAAGATATTCTTGGTGGCTTTTATGACTATGAATTTCACAAGTCAAAAATAATAATAAAAATCTAGCAGACTGAAAAGATATTAAAGAGTCGTTCACAAAAGGACAAGAGAAAGTTGCTTGTTCGTTGGCTATGATATTACTCTGATTTTGATGTTTAGTTTGTCACTGAAGACACTAACAAAACCTAACGATGTTTATATGACATTCTTGTCCAATGTCTCTGATCCACTCTTCAAATATTTGAATAAAGCAAAAGTTTTTTGGACAAAACTCTCTCCCACCATCGGACTCGAGGAGAGTTTTGCTTTATACATGCCTCATATTAGATACATTCTTGAACAAAGGGAAAACCCCATATTTAAAATCGGAAACGAGGACAAGACTTATCAACCAAAAGCTTATCAACCTGCACTGCTACATTTTATTTTCCATGTCGTATATATAGTTACAGTGAAGTCCTTAGCATTTGTGTAGACATTCCTCGACTGAAAGTCTTTCTAGTGTAAAATACTCTTTCCTGCCTGCATAATATAAACTTCTGTGCCCTAGAAGTGAAATCCTTTATAAAATAGTTATGATTTTGTTTTTAAATAAAACTTATTTGTACTATCAATGATCTGTGTTCTTTAGATTTCTTCTTTCACCTACAGGTAACCATCAGTAATATTAAGTGGTGAAAGCTCGTCAGGATTCAACTTGCATTCATCTTGGCAAGCAAATTGAGGGTCATATTTTCTACAATATAATGCAGCTTCGTTTTCATTATATCTCTTTCTCAAGTCAATAGTACTTTTTTCATTCGTATTGCAAAATTCATTTGTTTTAGTTTGCTTATTTGAAGCAATGTCAGATACGGTATTTTCAAATGGATAATTTACATTCTGCAACAGCCAAATAAAAATCAGTCGGCTTTTAATCATAGTAACCATTGTCTTCAAAGCAGTGACGTAGAAACGAGATTCTTTTGTTATTCCAACAATTGAAGCGCAGACCTCATTCTTCCTCCCAAAACACTTTAAAACCACGACGATAACCGTCTCTTAGAAATAAACTAAAACATTGTTTAGGGTTCCATCCAATCATACCGAGGTAATTATTCTCTCACTGATCATATTTATAGTAATGACAATTGAAGCATAGGAATCCTCAGGCAAGAGAGCAACAAATCTCTTCAAGACATGAATTGCAGTCTTTAATTTGTACTGCATATCCTCTATGCCATTTACACGGATTGTATAGCTTACACTTTTCACTATATTTGTTAATAATTGTAAAATTCTCACAGACTGACCAGCTTCCCAGTGCAAACATGCATAGTGGACATGTATCGAGCAATCGATACAATGTTGACTCTCTCACCTTCAAAATTAAACTCGCTTAAGATCGATAAAGAGAGTATTCTTTTAGTTCTACAGTGAGAGGAGTAATCGAGTGACGTCGCAATTCAAAATTAACTGAACCTGTTTGAGAGCAGGATAAATTGGCAATCTATTTAGTGCTGTCATAAAAAATTGAATAGAGTTTTAAATCTTCGTTGAATTTCCAAGGTAAATCTACAATAACATTCTGTTTTGTTTCGATATGTATGTTTAGTACAATTTAATTAGTACAAATTGAATAAATTTTAACAATAAAATGTTTTGGCCACGACTTATAAGCATCATACAATAATTAAAAGCTGGTGATTCACCTTTCAAAATGTCATCAAGTATTCTTTGAAAAAATATTTTCTTTTGCACTGATAATTTTTGAAAACGATCATTTAGATTCAGGCGTTTTCCCAAAAGCACAAGATTCTGCTTGATTTTATGTTTCATAAATCCATCCATTTTTAACTCCTAACACTCTCAAAACTGACTGCAGACTAACTAAAAATTCCAGAGATCATATCTACTTCGAAAATATCCCTAGAGAGAGAAAGATTTTCGATTAAGAAATATTTTTATTAAATGATTAGAGCAATAAATCATTCATTTGTTACATACCGATTCCACTTATTGCCCTTAATATATTTCATTATTACATTTAAAGAAGCTTGAAGTCTATGTATATTCATTATATTAAGTTTTGCTGCAAAATATAACTGCTGCTCCAATTCGAAATCACTCAATGATATCAGACATCTTGTATACATCTCATCCCATTCAAGGCTGACTTATGATAGTGTAGAAAACTACTTATTTTTACTATTCTGTCATGTAAAGTAAAAGCTTTACGAAAAAGATATATTCATACTTTTCTCTCTCTTTGAATTCCACTTTCTTACTAGCATAAAACTCATTGAAAATCCAGCCTTAGATTGGATCCGGCTACTAAATCTGGTTGCTAGTGCTTCATGTATGAATGCGAATGAGGTTCTCATGGAAGTATTCAAAGAGATGTACCTTCTATAGGATAGACAATCTGGTTGCCAGGAAAGGTCCTTAACCGCATCTGGTTGCTAGGTATACCGGTTACGTAAATTATGTAAGCGTCGTTCCTGTTGCAGAGATAGTAATCGGTTATGGAAATTTTCCTCAGACTGTAAGCTATTTCTGACCCTATCTTTGAAGCTTCGGGGATTGTAGCTCCGGTCTCGTCTTGGCACTACTACTGCAATTAATACCAGAATAATCTTAAAGGGTATATTGGGTATTGTAACAGAAAAAAAGGTTGCCCTAGCCAGGGACCAATATTGAGGGGAGGGACAGAATTGGATCGAACATTCCTTGTGTCCCGGTCGCTTTTTTTTAGTTTTCTTTTTCTCCTTTATTTTTCCCTTTTTTTCCCTTTTTTAATTTTTTTCTTTTTCAGTTTTTAGTTTTTTTTATTAGTATTAAGCCTATCTTTCTTTTTAGTTTTTTCTGTAGTTTTTACATTTTTTTTTGTTTTTTTAGTTTTTAGTTTTGTAGTTTTTACATTTTTTAGGTTTTTTTTTTCTTTTTTAGTTTTTAGTTTTTTACTTTTAATTAGTTTTTTAGCTTTTTTATTTTTTTTTAGTTTATTTTCTTTTTAGTTTTTTTGTAGTTTTTACCTTTTTAGTTTTTTTTTCTTCTTTTGTATTCAGATCCGAACCTGGAACCTCTCGAACCTAGAACCTGGAACATACCGCGTTACCAACTCAGCTACATCGGCTTGAATACTTTTGTTTTTGAGTTGGTATATGATGAGATAATTCAGACGTCATATTATATGCTGAAAAAAATTTTTAGTTTTTTTTCCTTTTTTTTCTTTTTATTTTTTTTATTTGTTTTTACCTTTTTTTAGCTTTTTTAGTTTTTTTTCGTTTTTTCTTTTTAGTTTTTTTGGTAGTTTTTATCTTTTTTAGTTTTTTTATTTTTATTCATATTTTTTTAGTTTTCTTTTTCTCTTTTATTTTTCAGTTTTTTCCTTTTTTTAGTTTTTTTCTTTTTTAGCTTTTAGTTTTTTTTAGTTTTTACCTTTTTTTAGTTTTTTTAGTTTTTTAGCTTTTTTAGTTTTTTTATTAGTTTTTAGTTTTTTTGTAGTTTTTGCCTTTTTTAGTTTTTGACTCTTTGCCACAATTCTACTTTTTAAAACAATTAAAAGCTTTAGCGTAAAGAGCGAGGGATTGCGGAGGCGACAACCCATTTCATATACAGAGTAATTTCTGTTCGTTTTAAGTTTTAATGTCGCTGCTTACTTTCACACAAAAAAAAGTTTTTTTATTTAATTAACACGAAAGGATGATATTATGTCATTTTTATTTTAACAAAAAATCATGCCGACTTCTTTAGTTTGATCGACTAAGTTAAAAAGATTTTCTCTTGTAAGGTTTATTGTTTATATTAAAACAAGAAAAAGAAATCAATAAAAAATCATATGTGAAGTAAAGAACGTCGAAATTACAAAAAAAAAGTTAGAATCTGGTCTGGTCCCTGATACGCATGCCAAATTTCATCGTCCTAGCTTATCTGGAAGTGCTTAAGCTAGCAAAACCGGGACTGACAGACCGACCGACACACCGACAGAATTTGCGATAGCTATATATCACTTGGTATACCAAGTGCCATATTGACCTTCAGTGCACTGACCTTCCTTATCGTTTTATTATATTTTTATTATTTGAAATTAGTTTTTATTTTCTTGTCCCCTGCTTTTTTAAAAAGTATTATACCTATTTTCACTCATTATTATAAATTCTTTTAAATTCAAAGTGACTCAGACAGAAGGAAAAAAAATAGGCAGTACGGATATTGAAGACTTCCTTGCGACGCGGGGGATTGAACCGCTGACCTGTCGATCATGAGATCAGCGTTTATCCACCACGCTATCACAAGGTATGAGGATGTTTTATTTTTCTATTAGTTCACAAAGTTAAAAAAATTTCTATCCGAAAATTTATAATAGCTGATTTGTTTTTTCCTTTGGGAATGGGACTGAGAGTTAAGCAAAGCAATGGATTATTTTCCAATCATGAATTTGATAATTTTTATTTTCTTCTTTACTTAGTTATGCTAGTTTTCTCAATATGTTTCTTTTGTTCTTCCATGTATGAATTATTTTGCGTTATCACTTTAATTCTGTTGATTTTTATATTTATATGGGTTGTCCCCTCCGCAATCCCTCGCTCTTTACGCTAAAGCTTTTAATTGTTTTAAAAAGCAGAATTGTGGAATATACAACATTCTTTGCTGTCCCATCGTCTGTGCATATAAATAGATTGTCAGGTTTACCGACTCTTGAACATGCAACTCATAATGGTCCATGGGAAAACAATCCGTATTCAGATCTATACCTCATGATTCTATTGATTGCCCTTGAGCTTTGTTGATGGTGATTGCTAATCGACCATTTCCTTTGTTGCCGTCGTCATTTATATATCCCCCTGTGCCCCCCGGCGTCCCCGTTGTAGTTGTGTCCCTGTGTCTGGGTCGTCATTTATATTCCCTGTGTCCCCGTCGTCATTTGTGTCCCGGTGTCCCAGTCTGTGATTTCTATTTGAGTGTCCCGGGCGTCATTTATATTCGTCAGAATATTGTAGGGCATCGTAGCATCGATGAGTTTAAGCAATTCTTGTCAACTGATTGTTTCGCCTATAAAGAATATTATCTCGAGGTAAGAACTGATCACCGACCGCAACGATTGCCACTTTGTTGATAGTTGCGTATCAGGAGGCATCCATTCGATTGCTGTTTTTAAGCAGAAGCACTAAATTATTATTTTTGTGGAAAAGATGATATATATAAATATATATATATATATTTTCTTTTTAGTTTTTTTGTAGTTTTTACCTTTTTTAGTTTTTTTCTTCTTTTGTATTAATGCTAAAGCCAAGGTTCAAACCTGGAGCCTCTCGGACCTAGAACCTGAAACATAACGCTTTACCAACTCAGCTATTTCGGCGTGAATACATTCGTTTTGAGCAGCTTCCTCGGGTATTGCCATTGTTGTCCTGGTCGTCATTTATATTGCCTGTGTCCCGGTCGTCATTTGTGTCCCGGTAGCAAAAATGACGACAACTAACTTCATGACGCCAATCGACACAGAAACATGACGTCACCTGATCCACAGAAAGACAACTTATTTTTATATATAGATAGATAGATATAATTCTAAAATTGTCGTCATTTATATTCCCTGTGTCCCGGCCGTCATTTGTGTCCCGGTGTCCCGGTTTGTAATTTCTATTCGACACAATCCCTGTGTCCCGGTCGTCATTTATATATCCCGCCTGTGCCCCCGGCGTCCCCGTTGTAGTTGTGTCCCTATGTCCCGGTCGTCATTTATATTCCCTGTGTCCTGGTCGTGATTTGTGTCCGGGTGTCCCAGTCTATAATTTCTCTTTGAGGTTCCCGATCGTCATTTATATACCCTGTGTCCCGGTCGTCATTTGTGTCCCGGTGTCCCGGTCTGTAATTTCTATTCGAACAATCCCTGTGTCCCTGTAGTCATTTATATATCCCGCCTGTGCCCCCGGCGTCCCCGTTGTAGTCGTGTCCCTGTGTCCCGGTCGTCATTTATATTCCCTGTGTCCTGGTCGTGATTTGTGTCCGGGTGTCCCAATCTGTAATTTCTCTTTGAGGTTTCCGGTCGTCATTTATATTCCCTGTGTCCCGGTCGTCATTTGTGTCCCGGTGTCCCGGTATGTAATTTCATCAGTTGACAAACATGACGTCAGTCGTTGTCATTTATATTCCCTGTGTCCCGGTCGTCATTTGTGTCCCGGTGCTTTGTTGATGGTGATTGCTAATCGAACATTCCTTGTGTCCCGGTCGCCTTCTCTTTGAGTGTCCCGGTCGTCATTTATATTCCCTATGTCCCTGTCGTCATTTGTGTCCCGATGTCCCGGTCTGTAATTTCGTCAGTCGAAAACATGACGTCAGTCATCACAGAAACATGACGTCAGCTGACAGATCCATTATTTTTCACTTTTTTCCTTTTTTTTAATTTTTTTTCTTTTTCAGTTTTTAGTTTTTTTTATTAGTTTTTAGCCTTTCTTTCTTTTTAGTTTTTTTCTGTAGTTTTTACATTTTTTTGTTTTTTTTTAGTTTTTAGTTTTGTAGTTTTTACATTTTTTAGGTTTTTTTTCTTTTTTAGTTTTTAGTTTTATACTTTTAATTAGTTTTTTAGCTTTTTTATTTTTTTTAGTTTATTTTCTTTTTATTTTTTTTGTAGTTTTTACCCAATCATCTTCGCTATCATTCTCAGTTTTGATATGTTTTGACTCTCGGCACGCTTTCTTTTCTTACTTTCTCTCTCAGCCGCAAGTCTTTTGGCATAGCAGCTTTCTTGACTGTTATCATTGTAGGTTCTTCAGTCATTCTACAATTAAAATTTCTCTTTCAACGATCTTCTTACAATTAAAAATTTGTCTTCGAACGATTTTCTTAAATACTTATAATGACGTCATATACTAAGAATCGTCATAACAAACATGACGACAACTAACTTCATGACGACATACAGCTCAATCCTTATAATGACGTCAGTCGAAAGTCAGACAGACACACAACCAAACAACTTATTTTATATATATAGATTTTGACATAGTATTATTTTTTTTCTTGAGTATATAAACCTCCATTGAATATTTTTGTGAAAACATTTCATTAATTAATAGAGAACTTAAGTTGAACCACTGTTTTTACCAATCAGAGTGGCATGATCACCTGTAACATCTTACTCACTTTTGATACTTGAATTTCGTTTCGGACTAGAGTTATCATGTTTATCGTATCCGACCTTGTCTAAATGAAGTTCCTCAAAGCATTTCACAGCTTTATCCCAAATAACTTCGACAGTATCTAAAACTTTGTAGTTTTTCTTCCGCTCAAAATAAAAAAGAAGTCCAACAGTAGCTGATGCTGGAACAAGCCATTCAACAATCTTGGATAACAAGTTCATTTTACTGAAAGAATGACAAAGTTATATGAACAAATCAATTCATTTTTAGTTCCTATCCTTTTTAGTTTGTTTTTTTTTTCAGAAATATCTAGCAGAGCTAATTTTTCAGAGACATCGATTCTATCCAGCTCTTACAGACAGGATATTTTTATATCCTTCTTTTGTATTAATGCTAAAGCCAAGGTTCAAACCTGGAGCCTCTTGGACCTAGAACCTGAAACATAACGCTTTACCAACTCAGCTACTTCGGCGTGAATACATTCGTTTTGAGCAGCTTCCTCGGGTGTTGCCATTGTTGTCCTGGTCGTCATTTATATTGCCTGTGTCCCGGTCGTCATTTGTGTCCCGGTAGCAAAAATGACGACAACTAACTTCATGACGCCAGTCGACACAGAAACATGACGTCACCTGATCCACAGACAGACAACTTATTTTTATATATATAGATAGATATAATTCTAAAATTGTCAGGTAATTTTCTATTTTGAAATAAAAACTAAAAATTATTGCTCAGGCAACATAAATATTTTTGATATTTACATAATAGCTTTAGTGGTTCTGGACTGAAAACTAAATATGCTAATCAAATTGGGAATTGCAATCTTTTAGGTTTAAAAGACAGATCCATTGGAATCGTGAGAATGCGTGGAATAAGAAAAGCCTCACCCTCAAAAGGCCCTGTCAAGATTGTTGCCTCTATTACGTTATAACAGACATAACACGTCATTTGTTTCCCGGTGTCCCGGTCTGTAGTTTCGTTAGTCGACAAACATGACGTCAGACGACAAACAACTTCATGACGACATACAGCTCAATCCTTATAATGACGTCAGTCGACAAACATGACGTCAGTCGACACACAAACATGACGTCAGTCGACAGACTGACAAACAACTTATTTATATATATATAGATAGATATATATTTTTAACTACGTAAAACGTTCGAACATATAACATTCTTCGCTGTCCCATTGTATGTGCATATAAATAGATTGTCAGGTTTACTGACTCTTGAACATGCAACATATAATTGTCCATGGGAAAAACAATCCGTATTCAGATCTATACCTCATTATTCTAATGATATGTCCCTGTGTCCCGGTCGTCATTTATATTCCCTGTATCCCGGTCGTCATTTGTGTCCCGGTGTCCCGGTCTGTAATTTCTATTCGACACAATCCCTGTGTCCCGGTCGTCATTTATATATCCCGCCTGTGCCCCCGGCGTCCCCGTTGTAGTTGTGTCTCTATGTCCCGGTCGTCATTTATATTCCCTGTGTCCTGGTCGTGATTTGTGTCCGGGTGTCCCAGTCTATAATTTCTAATGCTGTTGATTTTTATATTTATATGGGTTGTCCCCTCCGCAATCCCTCGCTCTTTACGCTAAAGCTTTTAATTGTTTTAAAAAGCAGAATTGTGGAATATACAACATTCTTTGCTGTCCCATCGTCTGTGCATATAAATAGATTGTCAGGTTTACCGACTCTTGAACATGCAACTCATAATGGTCCATGGGAAAACAATCCGTATTCAGATCTATACCTCATGATTCTATTGATTGCCCTTGAGCTTTGTTGATGGTGATTGCTAATCGACCATTTCCTTTGTTGCCGTCGTCATTTATATATCCCCCTGTGCCCCCCGGCGTCCCCGTTGTAGTTGTGTCCCTGTGTCCGGGTCGTCATTTATATTCCCTGTGTCCCCGTCGTCATTTGTGTCCCGGTGTCCCAGTCTGTGATTTCTATTTGAGTGTCCCGGGCGTCATTTATATTCGTCAGAATATTGTAGGGCATCGTAGCATCGATGAGTTTAAGCAATTCTTGTCAACTGATTGTTTCGCCTATAAAGAATATTATCTCGAGGTAAGAACTGATCACCGACCGCAACGATTGCCACTTTGTTGATAGTTGCGTATCAGGAGGCATCCATTCGATTGCTGTTTTTAAGCAGAAGCACTAAATTATTATTTTTGTGGAAAAGATGATATATATAAATATATATATATATATTTTCTTTTTAGTTTTTTTGTAGTTTTTACCTTTTTTAGTTTTTTTCTTCTTTTGTATTAATGCTAAAGCCAAGGTTCAAACCTGGAGCCTCTCGGACCTAGAACCTGAAACATAACGCTTTACCAACTCAGCTACTTCGGCGTGAATACATTCGTTTTGAGCAGCTTCCTCGGGTATTGCCATTGTTGTCCTGGTCGTCATTTATATTGCCTGTGTCCCGGTCATCATTTGTGTCCCGGTAGCAAAAATAACGACAACTAACTTCATGACGCCAATCGACACAGAAACATGACGTCACCTGATCCACAGAAAGACAACTTATTTTTATATATAGACTAGCTGTTGGGGTGGCGCTTCGCGCCACCCCAACACCTAGTTGGTGGGGGCGCTTCGCGCCCCCCCCAAGCCCCCCCGCGCGCGTAAGTCGTTACGCGCCATAATAGTTACGCGCCATTGTAGTTGTGTCCCTATGTCCCACCTGTGAATATAGATATATATATATATATATATATATATATATATATATATATATATATATATATATATATATATATATATATATATATATATATATATATATATATATATATATATATGGTTTTAACTACGTAAAACTTGCGAATATACAACATTCTTTGCTGTCCCATTGTCTTTGCATATAAATAGATTGTCAGGTTTACCGACTCTTGAACATGCAACATATAATGGTCCATGGGAAAACAATCTGTATTCAGATCTATACCTCATGATTCTAATGATTGCCCTTGAGCTTTGTTGATGGTGATTGCTAATCGACCATTCCCTGTCCCGGTGTCCCGGTCGTCATTTACATCCCCCTGTTTCCCCCGGTGTCCCCGTTGTAGTTGTGTCCCTGTGTCCCGGTCGTCATTTATATTCCCTGTGTCCCGGTCGTCATTTGTATCCCGGTGTCCCGGTCTGTATATACATTCGTTTTTTAGTTTTGTTTTTCTCCTTTATTTTTTTCCTTTTTTTTCTTTTTTAGCTTATTTAGATTTTTAGATTTTTTAGTTTTTTTGTGTCCCGGTTGTCATTTATATTCCCTGTGTCCCGGTCGTCATTTGTATCCCGGTGTACCGGTCTGTATATACATTCGTTTTTTAGTTTTGTTTTTCTCCTTTATTTTTTTCCTTTTTTTTTCTTTTTTAGTTTATTTAGATTTTTAGATTTTTTAGTTTTTTTTTAGTTTTTAGTTTTTTTTTCTTTTTAGTTTTTTTGTAGTTTTTAACTTCTTTTTAGTTTTGTTAATTTTTTTTTTTACTTATGTCCTGGTCGTCATTTATACTCCCTGTGTCCCGGTGCTTTGTTGATTGCTAATCGAACATTCCTTTTGTCCTGGTCGCTTTCTCTTTGAGTGTCGTCATTTATTTTTTTCTTTTTTAGTTCTTTTAGTTTTTACCTTTTTTAGTTTTTTTTAGTTTTTTAGATGAAAATTTTTTTAGTTTTTTCCTTTTTTTCTTTTTAGTTTTTTATTGGTTTTTACCTTTATGTTAACTTATTTTTCAGTTTTTTCCTTTTTTTTTAGTTTTTTTTATTTTTTATTTTTTTTAGTTTTTTACCTTTTTTTAGTTTTTTTAGTTTTTTTAGTTTTTTTTTTTAGTTTTTTAGCTTTTTTACTTTTTTTATTAGTTTTTAGTTTTTTTGTAGTTTTTGCCTTTTTTTAGTTTTTTCAGTTTTTTTTTAGTTTTTTATTGGTTTTTAACTTTATTTTAGCTTATTTTTTCAGTTTTTTCCTTTTTTTTGGTTTTTTTTTAGTTTTTAGTTTTTTTAGTTTTTTACCTTTTTTTAGTTTTTTTAGTTTTTTTAGTTTTTTAGCTTTTTTATTTTTTTATTAGTTTTTAGTTTTTTTTGTAGTTTTTAACTTTTTTTAGTTTTTTTAGTTTTTTAGCTTTTTTATTTTTTTTATTAGTTTTTAGTTTTTTTTGTAGTTTTTGCCTTTTTTAGTTTTTTCAGTTTTGAAGTCACCTGATCCAGTTTTTTCAGGTGACGTCACCTGATCCACGATCCACAGATCCACAGACAACTTATTTTTATATATATAGATAGTTTTTTTTTTTACTTATGTCCTGGTCGTCATTTATACTCCCTGTGTCCCGGTGCTTTGTTGATTGCTAATCGAACATTCCTTTTGTCCTGGTCGCTTTCTCTTTGAGTTTCGTCATTTATTTTTTTCTTTTTTAGTTCTTTTAGTTTTTACGTTTTTTAGTTTTTTTAGTTTTTTAGATGAAAACTTTTTTTAGTTTTTTCCTTTTTTTCTTTTTAGTTTTTTATTGGTTTTTACCTTTATTTTAGCTTATTTTTCAGTTTTTTCCTTTTTTTTAGTTTTTTTTTTATCTTTTATTTTTTTCCTTTTTTTTCTTTTTTAGCTTATTTAGATTTTTAGATTTTTTAGTTTTTTTGTGTCCCGGTTGTCATTTATATTCCCTGTGTCCCGGTCGTCATTTGTATCCCGGTGTACCGGTCTGTATATACATTCGTTTTTTAGTTTTGTTTTTCTCCTTTATTTTTTTCCTTTTTTTTTCTTTTTTAGTTTATTTAGATTTTTAGATTTTTTAGTTTTTTTTTAGTTTTTAGTTTTTTTTTCTTTTTAGTTTTTTTGTAGTTTTTAACTTCTTTTTAGTTTTGTTAATTTTTTTTTTTACTTATGTCCTGGTCGTCATTTATACTCCCTGTGTCCCGGTGCTTTGTTGATTGCTAATCGAACATTCCTTTTGTCCTGGTCGCTTTCTCTTTGAGTGTCGTCATTTATTTTTTTCTTTTTTAGTTCTTTTAGTTTTTACCTTTTTTAGTTTTTTTTAGTTTTTTAGATGAAAATTTTTTTAGTTTTTTCCTTTTTTTCTTTTTAGTTTTTTATTGGTTTTTACCTTTATGTTAACTTATTTTTCAGTTTTTTCCTTTTTTTTTAGTTTTTTTTATTTTTTATTTTTTTTAGTTTTTTACCTTTTTTTAGTTTTTTTTAGTTTTTTTAGTTTTTTTTTAGTTTTTTAGCTTTTTTACTTTTTTTATTAGTTTTTAGTTTTTTTGTAGTTTTTGCCTTTTTTTAGTTTTTTCAGTTTTTTTTTTAGTTTTTTATTGGTTTTTACCTTTATTTTAGCTTATTTTTTCAGTTTTTTCCTTTTTTTAGTTTTTTTTTAGTTTTCAGTTTTTTTAGTTTTTTACCTTTTTTTAGTTTTTTTAGTTTTTTTAGTTTTTTAGCTTTTTTATTAGTTTTTAGTTTTTTTTGTAGTTTTTGCCTTTTTTTAGTTTTTTTAGTTTTTTAGCTTTTTTATTTTTTTTATTAGTTTTTAGTTTTTTTTGTAGTTTTTGCCTTTTTTAGTTTTTTCAGTTTTGAAGTCACCTGATCCAGTTTTTTCAGGTGACGTCACCTGATCCACGATCCACAGATCCACAGACAACTTATTTTTATATATATAGATAGTTTTTTTTTTTACTTATGTCCTGGTCGTCATTTATACTCCCTGTGTCCCGGTGCTTTGTTGATTGCTAATCGAACATTCCTTTTGTCCTGGTCGCTTTCTCTTTGAGTTTCGTCATTTATTTTTTTCTTTTTTAGTTCTTTTAGTTTTTACGTTTTTTAGTTTTTTTAGTTTTTTAGATGAAAACTTTTTTTAGTTTTTTCCTTTTTTTCTTTTTAGTTTTTTATTGGTTTTTACCTTTATTTTAGCTTATTTTTCAGTTTTTTCCTTTTTTTTAGTTTTTTTTTATTTTTTATTTTTTTAGTTTTTTACCTTTTTTTAGTTTTTTTAGTTTTTTTAGTTTTTTAGCTTTTTTACTTTTTTTATTAGTTTTTAGTTTTTTTTTGTAGTTTTTGCCTTTTTTTAGTTTTTTCAGTTTTTTTTTTAGTTTTTTATTGGTTTTTACCTTTATTTTAGCTTGTTTTTCAGTTTTTTCCTTTTTTTTAGTTTTTAGTTTTTTTCGTTTTTTACCTTTTTTTTAGTTTTTTTAGTTTTTTTAGTTTTTTAGCTTTTTTATTTTTTTTATTAGTTTTTAGTTTTTTTTGTAGTTTTTGCCTTTTTTAGTTTTTTTAGTTTTTTAGCTTTTTTATTAGTTTTTAGTTTTTTTTTGTAGTTTTTGCCTTTTTTTAGTTTTTTTAGTTTTTTAGCTTTTTTATTTTTTTATTAGTTTTTAGCTTTTTTATTTTTTTATTAGTTTTTAGTTTTTTTGTAGTTTTTGCCTTTTTTAGTTTTTTCAGTTTTGACGTCACCTGATCCAGTTTTTTCAGGTGACGTCACCTGACCCATCCACAGACAGACAACTTATTTTTATATATATAGAAGATAGATATAATTCTAAAATTGT
>NW_027064090.1:0-28245 GCF_032884065.1 Artemia franciscana
GCATTGCCATAGCCAATGCTCAGGACAGTAACAAATTATTCACCAGAATACCACAATATTTTAAATGCATGTCAGTAATGTTCTCTCTTTCCCAAGATCAGTAAATCATTGACTCTGTCGAAATGCATAACAGATAATTTTGAACTCCGTCACGTTAAGTCTGAAACTACTAAAAATGTTCCGACGATGTGAGCTCTAGATGATTCTACTTTTAGAAGAAGATTATATCATATCATGAGCCTTTAGTAAAGTAACTTATGAATTTCTGTCTTTCAACTTCAAAAACTTGTAAACCTTTAATCATAAGAGAAACGTATAAAGTTTCACAGGAAGCCTATGACGATGGCAAAATTAGCTTTGTATTGCTGATAGGTTAAGTACTAATCCACCAACAACTTGCGAATGAATTGATAAATTAACATAGTAATTTTTTGACGGTTTTCTTTTGAAACGGTGGTAAGTTTTCTGTTTTTGTCGATCTAGACATCTAGAATAAGCCCAAAAGGTTCTTATTTTCAATGAATTTAGAAGCGGAAAGTGCTCATACTGGTTAATGAACATGCAATACACGGACTATATTGTCATTCGAACGACGGACAAACAATTTGCAGAGTTTGTCACGTATTTTAAGGTTTTCTTCCTATTAAAAAAATCGCTAATTAACAACTTTCCCACTCATAAAGTTTTCAAAGTTGAAAAAAAACTATTGCTCTTTAATTTCTTGGAACTTTCTTAGCAAATTGAATCGTTGTTATATAATTTTCAGCGTAATATTTCAAAACCAAATAATTAAGCGCAGCAGGATGAGTAGCTTCAATGCTTATAACATTGCTAATGTTTCTTTGCAATACTTAAAAAAAATTGGACACAAAGCTTTATCTAAGAAATTGGAGACGAGAACTTGTTGTACTGTTCTAACTTGGCTTATGCAATCACAATCGTGTTTTGTTGCATTGAGGTCCTGTTGCTCTTGATACCACAAAGCTAATCCTCAAAACTTTAAAGACTTCTTCTGATTTTGTTGTTCGTGTTTCCGATTAAATCCTTGTCTTTCTGTGAATCAATAACTTCCAGTTTTTTGTTAGCTAGCAATTTTTTTCAATAGTCCTACTAAAGTTGTTAGATAACAGCTGGACGGCAGAAAAAGCCTGTAGGCTTTGTGTTTTGAATAAACTCTTGGCCTTAAGCGGTTTTATCAGCAATTGTTAAAATTATAGCTTACAGTGCCTCATTTCTTTTGACCTGTCTGAATATAACATTGCGTTGATCAGCACAAAGAGCTAGCCTAGGATGCATCAGCTAGAATCTAGATTAATTGTAGACTTAAATATATAATGAGTCGGAGGCATGAGAACGTACGCAAAAAAAATTTTCGGGGGGGGACCAAAACCTTCAAAACAGCAGATGTAATGTAGCACTTTTTTATTTAGTAATGCAAAAAGCACGTATATCAGAAAATACAGATTAACTTTAATCTGTAGTATTGTAGCGGATGGGGGGAAGAAGACTGAAGCCTCAAAAGTACGTTTTAGGCTCAGGTTATGATCATAGCGATTTAGAACCAGTGATTAATCTATTATATCCCACTGAAAGGGAAATTTTAGGGTTAACAGTGCAATATGGGTGCTGTGGGGGTAGTTCTTCTATTGCAAAAACGTAGATTCTAATGAAAAACGATAGTTTCCAAAATTGATCCATTAAAATCTGTACTTTATCCTGAAAAGGGGGGATAAACGCCCTAATATCAAGGATAATTCTATTTTGCTGTGGAAAACAAACTCTCTTTACAAAAACTAACAGTACAGTTGCTAATTACTTCAAAGAGGGTAGAAAGTTAGACAAAAAATGGGTTAATAATTGGGTAGTGACTTGACCGGCTAATTGCATGCTGTAAAATCCACCAAAAAAGGCTTCACACATGTATCTAGATTCTTAATAAATGTCCTACTTTTGCCAGAAATCCCAAGAAATCATGGGAAATTAAACATTTCACAAAATTTCGGGGGGGGGGAGGGGGGCCTGAAGACCCCCCCCCCTGCGTACGTGCTAGGTCGAAGGTGATAGGCTGGAGACTGTCTGTGCAAGATTTCGACTCTTATCTGTAGAAGAGCATCGTCAAGTGCTGAAAACCATGTTGCAACCAAGATGGACCCAGGATTTCATAAGGCCTCCATTCATACTGGAGGTCACCAGAGACTTCTTTATGTCCTGTTCTAAGCCAGCCCAAGCGCTTCGGTGTAGACTTGAGCTGATTTGTGATCCCTGTCCTGCACTGATATCCGGGATCAGGCACAGTAAGATGCAAACAGACACTTAGACATACATGCAGAGAGAGAAGGAGAGAGAGAGAGAAAAATGCAACAAACTTGTTGCATTTCATCGACGTCATACTGCAGGTTTGACAGTGCATGTGCCAAGAAATCAACTTTAGTTTCCAGGGTTCCGATTCGGTCCATTAGCTTTTCGTGGCTTCTTTTAAGTTCCAACATCAATTTTGAAAAAAATTTTTTTTTGCTATTTCCTCAAGGTCATCTTGTGAGAGTTTGACCTTACCAAGCTCCTTTGTTATATTTTGCTTAACAATATCACTAATTCCGTCATTAGCCTGTGATTTTTCTACAGTTAGCTCAAAGATCTCAAGCAGTACTTCGTTCTCAATTATAGTGCTAGTAGCAGTTTCCATGTAATAGTTTGGATTTTTATTTAGGTCACCATTGTTTTTTCGATGGATTCATGTTTACTAGCACCACATGCCTTTTTATTAGTTTCAAAGCCCATTATAGTTTCAAGCAATGATCAATTTTAGTTTGCAATATTATTATTTTTGTAGGAAAATGGCTAGAAAATACCTTAGGATTGATAATGTGTGCTACAGGGCAGTCAGATATTGCCACGGTGTGGTGTGGAGCGTCTTGATGCTGGAAATTCAAGACAATATGCAAATCAACGCTTGTAAAAACCAATGGAGTTAAAACATATTTTTTGTCAAGAAAATGCTTTAGGAATGACGAGGGATGCCAAAGGGTGCCACGGGGTATTAACAGAGTGGAACAGACTGGGAATTACTAGAAAATAATATAAACAAAAAATGAACAAAATACGGAATTAAGTCACATGTTTTGTGTTCTTTTGAATTTACCTCCAATTACTCACCACACCCTCTCGAAGGATCTAGATTGATCGATCAAAACTGTTGTTTTCAATTGGTATTATATTTTTTGATGTTGTGTACATACCTATGGGAAATTTTTCAGCATTTATGTAGACAATCATTGGTTAAATGAGCTCATAGTTGAAAATACCCTTTCCAAGCAGTATAATATTGATTTTAGTGCCTTCATAATAAAGTGTTCTAATTTTTTTTTTTTAATATGTTTATTAACAAAACGTATAAGTACAATAAAAGTCTTTGTCCCCATCTTTTAGATTTCTTTTTCAACGATGAATCTCTAATATATTTCCCTGATTTATTTATGGCATCTTGTAGCCTATATACATCTGTAGTCATTAGGTCGATCACAGCCTATATAAAAGTTCAAAATACTTACCACTTAAAACATAATTATTTGAAACCTGAGTGACGCCCCTTTCTACAGCATATTTTCTAACCTGCAATGTGGAAGAAAACCGCTTTGATTTCTTTTTATCACAGCCTATGTAAAACCTCAACATATGTACCACTTAAAACATAATTATTTGCAAGCTGAGAAATGTTCCCTTCTACAGTATCTTTTCTTATGTTGAAAGTGGAAGCAACCCGCTTTTATTTCATTCGATCACATCCTATATAAGAGTCCTATGTACAGACCAATCAATAATCAACACCTGCACACCGGACAAAAAAATTTGTTCCCTAGCTGCCAAGTGAAATCATTTGCTCAATCATGCTTACGTAACACTTCAATGAGTTCAATACCTAACCTAAGCTGCCCTTGTCTAGCTCACGTCAAACTTTTGTATAAGGCATCGTCTTTGTTCTTCAAAAATCATTTCAGGACCACGTAACGCCTCCCAAACAGGCCTTGTGTGTAAAGCAGAAAAACCTATGTGAATAGGCTATGATAAATTGGAACTATGTCCCTACTTGGGAGGGCCCTGAGGCTTTTTCCCTACAATTTTCAGCTTTTAAACAACCAAAAACACAATGGCATAACGACAACCTTAATATTTTGATTTAGCGGTCCCTGAAGGTTTTTTCTCGTCTTTGTGGTTTTTAAATATATAACAACCAAATACACTTGCGCAAGTAAACAAATATTCCCTAGTACATAAAAAACCCGTGTACTATACCATTACATAGCGGAAAAATATACTATACTATTACGAAAGACCCATGTGCGCATAATAGCTTCTTGAGGGGTTAATAGCTCCAATAGTATATCCCCTATTAAAAAAGGTAAAGGATACGGCATTAGACTTTACAGTCCCTACCGGTGGTGCTGATCTCCGTTTCTTGGAACTTCAGCCAGGAAGCGTAACGGGGGTTGGGGGCCAACCATCCTGTGCTTTCGCACACCCTTCCTGTTTACCTTCCCCAGATTTCTCCAGGTAACCATTTAGAGCTGGGTCGACTCTGGCTAAGCTTACAGAGTCACACCACTGACTCCCGTCCCAAACTAAACAATTGGGTACACTGGGATTCGAACCCGCGCCCTCTCAGAGAAAGGATCCTGAATTCAGCGCACCAATCCACTCGGCCAGGACGGTTCATTGTTGCATGCTTTAAAGTAATTATGTCCCCACTACTGATAACCCTTGGGGTTAAAATAGCACCTGTGTCTTCGAGAAGGCCCTGAGGTTTTTTGCTATTTGTTTCTTAGCTTTTTAGACATTTTATGTTGATCCCTGACATCCTCATTTGAATTTATTACAAAGAATATAATAATATCATTGACTTGTTGGTTCAGTTTACCAACGCGTCACCCATTAAGAACAGAATACCTCAGGTCTCGCTAAATCCTAAACCTGTTAAAAATTTCTGAAATCATCAGAAACTGCTTAGCAACCATATTAAATCATTGCACAATCGGTTCTGGAATATCGCCAAGAAAGGTAGAACTGCCTTTTATGGGTTTGTCCAGAGTTCCCTTTAAGAATTCCCTGGTTTAAACTCTTTTTGCAATTATGCTTACGTAATAATTCACCGACTTCAATATATTGCACCCACTAAACTTTAACGTAAAAGTGACCTGTGCTGTTTTGCCTAAGCCTGGCAATGAGAAAACCATCTCTTGTGCGATTAGCTCCGGATAAAACAACCACATCCCGTTGGAATTCCATCTCTTTTAACAATTACGCTTACGTAATAAGTCACTGACTTGAGCACATTGTACCTGCTAAACTATTACGCAACACTCGCCTGTGTTGTCCTGCGTAACCCTGATAACGAGGAAAACCATCGCTTGTTCTATTAGTTCCAGATAAAGCTACCTCATCCTCGTTAAAATTTGCATTAGTAAACAATAATATCTCCTAAACTATGATGTAACGATCACGTGTGTATAATAGACCAAACAAACAGCAACATCTGTGTCTTGGAGAACGCCTTTGGTGAAGTCTGTCAAAGGTTTGCTGTAGGTACCCGGGCAATTATTGGCAAGATACAGGTACCATCCAGTAAATTTAAAAAAGTGCAGGTACAGGGATTCGGAGGGCAATCACCGGATTTGGAATGTCACCACTACTAATATAGGTGTAATGCTACTGCTACTTAAGGTTACTACGACTATTATAACTCTTACTACTACTAATACCAACGGTATGAAGGTGAACGTTTCAAGAAATATTGTGGGGAAAGTTGAACTGAATCATAACACACTCTCTGTATGCAGGTTGTCAAAAGGACATATCTCAGTACCACTACTACTACGCTACTACTATTACTACTGCTACAACTACTACTACTATTATAACTACAACTGCTGCTAGTACTCCTAAAACTACTAATAATATTACTACTACTACTTTTACTACTACTACAAGCACTACTTCTATTGTGACTATTATTAATATTAAGGCTTTTGATGTGAACATTTCAGGAAATATCAAGTGGAAGGTGAATTGAATCAAAACAAACTATCTGCATGGAGGTTGTAAAAACGGTGTATCAGCAGTATCTACTCCATGGCGTAGAGCATTAAGTTGACACTTCTAGGGCATGACGAGAGGAATCTTCAGAAGACCAAAAGGCAATATCTACATACTGCTACTACTACTACTGTCACTCCTTCCGCTAATATTACTACTACTACTGCTACTACCACTAATACAAATACTACTACCAAAGCTAAGAGCATTAAAGTGAAAATTAAAGGAAATGAATTAGAAAACACTGAACTAAATCAAAACACACCATGGGTATGCAGGTTGTCTAAAAAACGTATTAACAATGTCCCAGGAACTACTCAGGGTTTAAAATTCAGCGTGAGTTGAAGGAGATGTTGAAAAAAACAAAAGGTGCCACATGCATACTGCTACTAATGTTACTGCCACTACTACTGCAGCTATTGTTTCTGCAGAAGCTAAGGGTATTATAATGAAGCTTTCAGGGAATGCTTGGGGAAAGTCTCAGCTATTTTAAAACACACAATATGCATTCAGGTTGCCCAAGGGGGATAGAAGCAATTTCTTAGGTAAAAACCAAATTGCCTTTCCAACATAAAAAACAAACAATAGGTAAATTAATAGGGAAAATCCAAGACTGTGAAAACTGTTCAAATTCTAAATGAATATTTCGAAGAACCGTCCTCAGCAAAAGACTTATATAAATAAATTAACACTTCCAATAATATGCGACCTTTACACCTAAAATAAAATCATTAGCTTTACCCAGAATTATTCATTAGCCAAAAATCATTACTTCAACGAAGTTCAACCAGAACTGATAAATAAAATAACACGAATACAGGCAATTGATTCAGATAAAATAAAAATAAAGAACATGTTTTTAATGCAGTCCTTACCTTTTAAGCAGATAACGTGTAAGGTCTCTTTTTAATAGGTTACTTACTTACTTACTTGTACTTGTGGCGGGAATCAGGCGTTTCCACCTCGCCCGGCATCGATGATCTTAGAAACCTTCTTGGACCATGTTGATTGATCTTGTGCCAGCTGCTCTGCAAAGGCGAGCCACTGTGTTGACCATCTGTGATCGAATTTTCTGAAACCCCTGATTAGTTCAAGGTCTGACTTGGCCAGGTTCCACCAGTTCTTCCTCTGTCCTCCTTGGCGTTTCTTCCAGTAGCTAATAGGCTCAACTAGAAGTATTTGGCGAGGCAGGTACTCTGGCGGTTTCCGTATTACATGGCCCAACCATTTCAAACGGCGTTCTTTAATAGTGAGCACAACATCTCTCTGAATATTGCACATTCGACGCATATTCACGTTGGAGATACGGTCACGTAGCTGTACTCTGAGAATTCTTCGTAGACAAGTATGCTCAAACACCTTAAGTGTATTCTCTAGTTGTAGTTTTGCCGACCATGTTTCGCACCCGTAAAGGAGAACGGTGCGGTTAATAGGTTCACTGGTATTGACAATTGGTTTTGTAATATAATTCGTCAAATCGTTTTTAATTGCATTTGTGTATAAAGCTATGAGTGAGTACTGCCCTAAGTCCTTATTTATTTAAATATTATTATTTATTTTGAGTTTAATGTCTATTACCTCACAAATAACTTGTTTGCCCAGCCTGGGATTTGTTTTTAATAGTGAAATTTGAATTAAAATTTTTGAAATTAAATTTGAAATTTATAATTTGAAATGAAATTTGAAATTAAAATTTGATTTTAATAGTGAAAAATATTGTGTGGATAATAAATATTCTAAATTGTTCTCAAAATATTGCCAAAAGCATCTTCAACAACGGAAATAATGAAAGTTATATGAATGAAAATCGGGGAAACTTTCAAGAAATTTAAAAACTGTTCCTCTTTGAGAGGGAACCCTATCAATTAAGCTTAAAAAAAAGGTTTTTGTAATACAATGACGCCATAATCATAGGTTACAACGATAAATGACTTAAAGTTAAATTTTGGGATGATATTAGTTGTTTATCTATCTATATAAAAATAAGTTGTCTGTCCGTTACGCCAGATTATATCTTCTATATATATATATATATAAGAAAACAAACTAGAATGTAAAAACTGGAAATTGTATAAATATTTCGAAATATTTTGACAATAGATTAAAGTAATTCGAAAAAAGAAAAATGGTAAAAACTAAAAAAATTAAAAAAAGAAAAAACCTAAAAACAAAAAACGTAAAAAAATAAAAAAGATAAAAAACTAAAAAAAAACTAAAAAAAGCTAAAAAACTAAAAAAAAAGAAAAAACTAAAAAAAAACTGGGAATTGCACAAATATTTCAATATATTTTGACAATAGATTAAAGTAATTCGAAAACCTTAAAACAGATACCCCAAATTTTGAGGTTTAATATAAATTGTTGGAGCTTTAGCATGCTTGGCACGTAAAGATTTTTCCAAGTGTCAATGTTAGAATGAACATTGAAAAATTGAAGAAAACAAATCAATAAAAAGAAGAAACTAAAAAATAGAAAAAACTAAAAAAGAAAAAAAAACTAAAGAAGAAACTGTATCTATATATATAAAAATCTATATATATATAAATAAGTTGTCTGTCTTTTATGTCTGTTACATTATGTCTGTTACGCCAGATTATATCTTATCTATATATAAAAATTATGTATTTTTGTATTGAGGGTTTGCATATGAGGTCTGAAAAATAAAGAAGAAAAAGAAAACTGAAAAAAGAAAAATGGTAAAAAACTAAAAAAAGACTAAAAAGAAAAAACTAAAAAATAAAAAAAAAATTAAAAAAAGAAAAATGTAATGAATGTAAAAAAAATAAAAAAATAAAAAGGTAAAAAACTAAAAAGAAAAAAAAACTAAAAAAAGCTAAACAACTAAAAAAAGAAAAAACTAAAAAAACTGGGAATTGCACAAATATTTCAATATATTTTGACAAAAGATTAAGGTAATTCGAAAACCTTAAAACAGATACCCACAATTTTGAGGTTTATTATAAATTATTGGAGCTTTAGCTTGCTTGGCACGTTAAGATTTTTCCAAGTGTCAATGTTAGAATGAACATTGACAAATTGAAGAAAACAAATCAATAAAAAGAAGAAACTTAAAAAGAAAAACTAAAAAAGAAAAAAACTAAGAAAAGAAAAAACTAAAAAAGAAAAAAAAAACTGAAAAGAAACTGTATCTATATCTATCTATATATATAAAAATAAGTTGTCTGTCCGTTACGCCAGATTATATTTTCTATATATATAAAAGAAAACAAACTAGAATGTAAAAACTGGAAATTGCATAAATATTTCGAAATATTTTGACAATAGATTAAAGTAATTCGAAAAAAGAAAAATGGTAAAAAACTAAAAAAACTAAAATGAAAAAACTAAAAAAAAAAATAAAAATTGAAAAAATAAAAAAAAGAAAAAACCCAAAAAGAAAAAACATAAAAAATAAAAAAGATAAAAAACTAAAAAAAACTAAAAAAGCTAAAAAACTAAAAAAAAAGAAAAAACTAAACAAACTGGGAATTGCACAAATATTTCAATATATTTTGACAATATATATAAAAATAAGTTGTCTGTCCATTACACCAGATTATATCTTCTATATATATAAAAGAAAACAAACTAGAATGTAAAAACTGGAAATTGCATAAATATTTCGAAATATTTTGACAATAGGTTAAAGTAATTCGAAAAAACAAAAATGGTAAAAAATTAAAAACAAAACTAAAAAGAAAAAACTAAAAAAAAACTAAATAAAAAATTAAAAAAAGAAAAAAACTTAAAAAGGAAAAATGTAAAAAAAATAAAAAGGTAAAAAACTAAAAAGAAAAAAAAACTAAAAAAAACCTAAACAGCTAAAAAAAAAGAAAAAACTAAAAAAACTGGGAATTCCACAAATGTTTCAATATATTTTGACAAAAGATTAAGGTAATTCGAAAACCTTAAAACAGATACCCAAAATTTTGAGGTTTATTATCAATAAAAAGAAGAAACTTAAAAAAGAAAAACTAAAAAAGAAAAAAATAAGAAAAGAAAAAACTAAAAAAGAAAAAAAACTGAAATGAAACTGTATCTATATATCTATATAAATGACGACCAGGACACTCTAAGAGAAATTACAGACTGGGATACCGGGACACAAATGACGACCGGGACACAGGGAATATAAATGACGACCTGGACACAGGGATACAACTCCAACGGGGACGCCGGGGGCACAGGGGGATATATAGATGACGACGGGGACACAGGGAATGTTCGATTAGCAATCACCATCAACAAAGCTCAAGGGCAATCGTTAGAAAAATGCGGTATAGATATGAATACGAATTGTTTTCCCATGGACAATTATTATGTTGCATGTTCAAGAGTTGGTAAACCTGACAATCTATTTATATGGACAGACAATAGGACAGCGAAGAATGTTGTATATTCGCAAGTTTTACGTAGTTAAATATATATCTATATATATAAAAATAAGTTGTCTGTGTGTGGATCTGTGGATCAGGTGACGTCATGTTTGTCCGCATATGACGTCTAAATTATTTCACACTAATACAAAAGAAGAAAAAAACTAAAAAAGGTAAAAACTACAAAAAAAACTAAAAAGAAAAAAAAACTAAAAAAGCTGAAAAACTAAAAAAAAAACAATAAAAAAAAACTAAAAACAAAAAAAGGGAAAAAATTAAAAATTTATTTCATCATAAGTTTTCAACTGACGAAATTACAGACCGGGACATCGGGACACAAATGACGACCGGGACACCGGCACATAGGGAATATGAATGACGACACTCAAAGAGAAAGCGACCGGGACAAAAGGAATGTTCGATTAGCAATCAACAAAGCACCGGGACACAAATGACGACCGGGACACAGGGAGTATAAATGACGACCAGGATATAAGTAAAAAAACTAAAAAAACTAAAAAACAGGTAAAAACTACAAAAAAACTAAAAAGAAAAAAAAAAAATAAAAACTAATAAAAAAACTAAAAAATCTAAATAAACTAAAAAAGAAAAAAAAGAAAAAAGGAAAAAAATAAAGGAGAAAAACAAAACTAAAAAACGAATGTATATACAGACCGGGACACCGGGATACAAATAACGACCGGGACACAGGGAATATAAATGACGACCGGGACACAGGGACACAACTACAACGGGGACGCCGGGGGGCACAGGGGGATATAAATGACGACCGAGACACCAGGACACATGGAATATAAATGACGCCCGGGACACTCAAAGAGAAATCACAGACTGGGACACCGGGACACAAATGACGACCTGGACACAGGGACAAAACTACAAAGCGGATGCCGGGGGGCACAAGGGGATATATAAATGACGATGGCGACACAGGGAATGGTAGATTAGCAATCACCATCAACAAAGCTCAAGGGCAATCATTAGAATCATGAGGTATAGATCTGAATACGGATTGTTTTCCCATGGACCATTATATGTTGCATTTTCAAGAGTCGGTAAACAATCTATTTATATGCACAGACAATGGGACAGCAAAGAATGTTGTATATTCGCAAGTTTTACGTAGTTAAAAACATATATATATATATATCTATATTCACAGGTGGGACATAGGGACACAACTACAATGGCGCGTAACTAATATGGCGCGTAACGACTTACGCGCGCGGGGGGGCTTGGGGGGGGGGGCGCGAAGCGCCCCCACCAACTAGGTGTTGGGGTGGCGCGAAGCGCCACCCCAACAGCTAGTATATATATAAAAATAAGTTGTCTGTCTGTCTGTGGATCAGGTGACGTCATGTTTCTGTGTTGACTGACGTCATGAAATTAGTTGTCGTCATTTTTGCTTTGACGGTGACGTCATTCAAAATATTTAAGACATTTGTTCACGGAAAAATGTTTAATTGTAAAATGACTGAAGAACCTACAATGGCAACAGCCGAGGAAGCTGCTCAAAGAGTTTATGCCAAAAAACTTGCTGCTGATAGAGAAAGTAAGAAAAGAAAGCGTTCCGAGGAATCACAAGAACAGCAAGAAAACAGGCTTGCAGCTGATAGAGAAAGTAAGAAAAGAAAGCGTGCCGGGGAATCACAAGAACAGCAAGAAAACAGGCTTGCGGCTAAAGAACGCAAAACCGCGCAGTTAGATGAAAATCCACCTGGACAGCGAGAGTCAAAACATATCAAAACTGAAAATGATAGCGATGATGATTGGCTTGGGGATTTTGACTTGGATAAGGTCATCAATGTCTACCAGATTTAAGTTAAAAAAACAAAGGTTCGTCGATATGTACTTCATAGTGACGCTGAAAAATAAAGAAGAAAAAGAAAACTGAAAAAGGAAAAAAGGTAAAAAACTAAAAAAAACTAAAAAGAAAAAACACTCAAAGAGAAATTACAGCCGGGACACAAATGACGACCGAGACAGAGGGAATATAAGTGACGACCGGGAACCTCAAAGAGAAATTACAGACTGGGACACCCGGACACAAATCACGACCGGGACACAGGGAATATAAATGACGACCGGGACACAGGGACACAACTACAACGGGGACGCCGGGGGCACAGGCGGGATATATAAATGACGACCGGGACACAGGGATTGTTCGAATAGAAATTACAGACCGGGAAACCGGGACACAAATGACGACCGGGACACCGGGACACAGGGAATATAAATGACGACCGGGACACTCAAAGAGAAATTACAAACTGGGACACCGGGACACAAATGACGACCGATATATATAAAAATAAGTTGTCTGTCTGTCTGTGGATCAGGTGACGTCATGTTTCTGTGTTGACTGACGTCATGAAATTAGTTGTCGTCATTTTTGCTTTGACGGTGACGTCATTCAAGATATTTAAGACATTTGTTCACGGAAAAATGTTTAATTGTAAAATGACTGAAGAACCTACAATGGCAACAGCCGAGGAAGCTGCTCAAAGAGTTTATGCCAAAAAACTTGCTGCTGATAGAGAAAGTAAGAAAAGAAAGCGTTCCGAGGAATCACAAGAACAGCAAGAAAACAGGCTTGCAGCTGATAGAGAAAGTAAGAAAAGAAAGCGTGCCGGGGAATCACAAGAACAGCAAGAAAACAGGCTTGCGGCTAAAGAACGCAAAACCGCGCAGTTAGATGAAAATCCACCTGGACAGCGAGAGTCAAAACATATCAAAACTGAAAATGATAGCGATGATGATTGGCTTGGGGATTTTGAGTTGGATAAGGTCATCAATGTCTACCAGATTTAAGTTAAAAAAACAAAGGTTCGTCGATATGTACTTCATAGTGACGCTGAAAAATAAAGAAGAAAAAGAAAACTGAAAAAGGAAAAAGGTAAAAAACTAAAAAAAAAACTAAAAAGAAAAAACACTCAAAGAGAAATTACAGACCGGGACACAAATGACGACCGAGACAGAGGGAATATAAGTGACGACCGGGAACCTCAAAGAGAAATTACAGACTGGGACACCCGGACACAAATCACGACCGGGACACAGGGAATATAAATGACGACCGGGACACAGGGATTGTTCGAATAGAAATTACAGACCGGGACACAAATGACGACCGGGACACCGGGACACAGGGAATATAAATGACGACCGGGACACTCAAAGAGAAATTACAAACTGGGACACCGGGACACAAATGACGACCGGGACACAGGGAATGTAAATGACGACCGGGACACAGGGACACATCATTAGTATAATGAGGTATAGATCTGAATACGGACTGTTTTTCCCATGGACAATTATATGTTGCATGTTCAAGAGTCAGTAAACCTTACAATCTATTTATATGCACAGACAATGGGACAGCAAAGAATGCTGTATATTAGCATGTTTTACCTAGTTAAAAACATATATTTATATCTATCTCTATTCACAGGTGGGACACAGGGACACAACTACAATGGCGCGTAACTAATATGGCGCGTAACGACTTACGCGCGCGGGGGGGCTTGGGGGGGCGCGAAGAGCCCCACCAACTAGGTGTTGGGGTGGCGCGAAGCGCCACCCCAACAGCTAGTATCTATATAAATGACGACCGGGACACTCAAAGAGAAATTACAGACCGGGATACCGGGACACAAATGACGACCGGGACACAGGGAATATAAATGACGACCTGGACACAGGGACACAACTACAACGGGGACGCCGGGGGCACAGGGGGATATATAAATGACGACGGGGACACAGGGAATGTTCGATTAGCAATCACCATCAACAAAGCTCAAGGGCAATCGTTAGAAAAATGCGATATAGATATGAATACGGATTGTTTTCCCATGGACAATTATTATGTTGCAAGTTCAAGAGTTGGTAAACCTGACAATCTATTTATATGGACAGACAATAGGACAGCAAAGAATGTTGTATATTCGCAAGTTTTACGTAGTTAAAAATATATATATATATATATATATATATATATATATATATATATATATATATATATATATATATATATATATATATATATATATATATATATATATATATATATATATATATATATATATATATATATATCTATATATATAAAAATAAGTTGTCTGTCCGTTACGCCAGATTATATCTTATCTATATATATATAATTATGCCCTGTTATAATTCTTGGTGACTTTAACTGCAATCTCGACGATCATTCCTGCCCTCGGGCTGTACTATTGCTGAACGCCTTACCAAGCGGATTTAAAGTTGCTAAGAAGGATAAGTGCTATTCCTATATCAGTACCGCAAAAACCGTCTCAAATCTTGATCATGTAGTAACTTACAAACTGGACCTAGAGTCAGTCTCGGTTGGATCTGACGGTGCCTATTCGGATCATTTACCTCTCTCTTTTGCAATACCAGCCGTCAGTCCCCAGTGTGCTCCAAAAACCAAGCCTGAGCCAGCACGTGATTGGAAAAAAGTAGTCCGTGAGCAGTTCCAGCTCAATTGTGAACAAATTTTGAAGAAAATTAAAGTGCCTTTCCACCTCCTACAGTGGGATTGTGACCTAACGGAAAGCGAGATACGCCTGCAACTGAACATGTATTTCTACGAAATTTGCCACTCCTTGAGAGTAGCTGAAAGGGTTGCTGTCCCATTACGTAGCGTCCGACGTGGGTCGCGAGTGAAAGGATGGGCCTCTAACAGTGAGCTTGTGAAGGCAAGAGCAGCTGCCAAGTTCTGGCTGGGGGTTTGGCACGAGTGCGACCGGCCAAAAAGCGGGGTAGTCAATGAATTGCGGGTTTATACAAAACGGCGGTTCGCGAAAGAGCTACGAAAACATCGTAGTAGCCTCAAACGGGAAACAGTTTCAAAAATCATTGAAAACCCTAATTTGGTCTGGAAGCTCCGTGCCAGGCCTGTAGAAAGTACGGGACAAAATGCTAGTGATATAGATGAGGAAATATGGGTAGATTATTTTGCTGCTGAATTCTCCCCACCAGATGAAGTGAAAAATAAAAAGTTTAGCGAAGAGCTCGATCAGCTTATGACGAAAGAGCATAATTACCTCGTGATTTCTAGTGCGAAAATAACCCACCTTTGTCAAAAATTAAAGAAGAAATTATCCGCCGGTGCCGACCAAATCTGTGCTCTACACCTACTGAATGGTGGTCCAGTTCTATCGGAGCATTTAGCAATAGCTTACCAAATTATACTAACACATGGTATTGTACCGGACATTTTCTGTTTAGGTGTGATCACTCCAGTTTTGAAAAAGGGTAAACCTGCTCATGAACCATCGTCATACAGACCCATTACTGTATCATCTGTGTTTTGCAAGCTATTTGAAAAGCTCATAATTTCGGACATTAAAGCTAGTTGTAAAGTGCCTCCCCACCAGTTTGGATTCCAAGCTGGCTTAGGATGTGCCCATGCCTTGCATGTAGCTGCAAATGTTCTACTGGATGCCCACATTTCGAAAGAAAGCCTAGCTATAGGTGAATATGATGTACAGCGGGCTTTTGATTCGGGTATCCATTCTCAGAATATGGTTGAGCTGAGAAAGTCCGGAGTTGACCGTGCTATTGTCAAACCCTTGAACGACATGTATAGTAGGCTCAAGGTCCGTATTAAACTGTCAGGTAAATTAAGTCGTAGGTTTGCTGTGGTGAAGAAAGGTATAAAACAGGGAGCCGTATCATCACCTGATCTGTTCAACAACAGCATATCGACGGCCCAGTCAAAAGTGGCCCCTTGCTGTATTTTTAAAGGCATTGACGTGTCCCTAGTTGGGTTTGCAGATGACCTTCTAAACTTTTCAAGAATTTTGTCTTCTTTGGAATCTAACTTTAAAATTTTGGAGACGGAGTATGATGAAATTGGGTTGAGTTTTAATGTGACAAAATGTGAAGTACTGTTATTTAACTGGAATGCCTCTCAACCCGAAATCCAACTAGGGTCACAGGTGGTCATGCCCTCTAAGTCAATTGTATACCTGGGTCTGCCGATCGGTGAAACTCTTCAGCATACACGAGCACTGCTTGTAAAGCACATCGAGAAGAAGATCAGGTCAGCTTATGGAGCTTCGGTTTCCTCCAAGCGTAATCTAAATAGGTCGCTGCGTGCACAAATATTTGTTGCTGTTGCCTTACCCCATGTTCTTTACGTTTCGCCGTTCTGGAAGTTACTTACAAATTCGAATAAAGTAACTATAAGAAGAATATTCTTCAGGTACCTCAAGTTCCTACTTGAGATGCCATTAAGAACAAGTAATTCTTACCTAACGAGGCGGTATTCAGTACCTGACCCATTTACTGCGGTGGAAGCGTGTCTTGAAAAGTACCGTGATAGAGTAGAAGCGAGTAACCACCAGTGGACCGCCATTCTTACATAGTTGTATTATAGTTCCTTCGTGATTATTTTCATTTCAAGAAGTTTCGTTGTGTTTTGTATGTGCGTTTTCTTCTCTTTTGTTTTTTATCCGTCTTTTGTTCAATTGTGACGGGTTTTTCCAATATATTTATTATTATTATTATTTATAAAAATAAGTTGTCTGTGTGTGGATCTGTGGATCAGGTGACGTCACCTGAAAAAACTGGATCAGGTGACGTCAAAACTGAAAAAACTAAAAAAAGGCAAAAACTACAAAAAAAAAACTAAAAACTAATAAAAAAAATAAAAAAGCTAAAAAACTAAAAAAACTAAAAAAAGGCAAAAACTACAAAAAAAACTAAAAACTAATAAAAAAGCTAAAAAACTAAAAAAACTAAAAAAAGGCAAAAACTACAAAAAAAACTAAAAACTAATAAAAAAAATAAAAAAGCTAAAAAACTAAAAAAACTAAAAAAACTAAAAAAAGGTAAAAAACTAAAAAAACTAAAAACTAAAAAAAAACTAAAAAAAAGGAAAAAACTGAAAAATAAGCTAAAATAAAGGTAAAAACCAATAAAAAACTAAAAAAAAAACTGAAAAAACTAAAAAAAGGCAAAAACTACAAAAAAAACTAAAAACTAATAAAAAAAGTAAAAAAGCTAAAAAACTAAAAAAACTAAAAAAAGGTAAAAAACTAAAAAAAATAAAAAATAAAAAAAAACTAAAAAAAAGGAAAAAACTGAAAAATAAGCTAAAATAAAGGTAAAAACCAATAAAAAACTAAAAAGAAAAAAAGGAAAAAACTAAAAAAAATTTTCATCCAAAAAACTAAAAAAAACTAAAAAAGGTAAAAACTAAAAGAACTAAAAAAGAAAAAAATAAATGACGACACTCAAAGAGAAAGCGACCAGGACAAAAGGAATGTTCGATTAGCAATCAACAAAGCACCGGGACACAGGGAGTATAAATGAAAAAAGCTAAAAAACTAAAAAAACTAAAAAAAGGCAAAAACTACAAAAAAAACTAAAAACTAATAAAAAAAATAAAAAAGCTAAAAAACTAAAAAAACTAAAAAAACTAAAAAAGGTAAAAAACTAAAAAAACTAAAAACTAAAAAAAACTAAAAAAAGGAAAAAACTGAAAAATAAGCTAAAATAAAGGTAAAAACCAATAAAAAAACTAAAAAAAAACTGAAAAAACTAAAAAAAGGCAAAAACTACAAAAAAAACTAAAAACTAATAAAAAAAGTAAAAAAGCTAAAAAACTAAAAAAACTAAAAAAAACTAAAAAAAAGGTAAAAAACTAAAAAAAATAAAAAATAAAAAAAAAATAAAAAAAAGGAAAAAACTGAAAAATAAGCTAAAATAAAGGTAAAAACCAATAAAAAACTAAAAAGAAAAAAAGGAAAAAACTAAAAAAAAATTTCATCTAAAAAACTAAAAAAAACTAAAAAAGGTAAAAACTAAAAGAACTAAAAAAGAAAAAAATAAATGACGACACTCAAAGAGAAAGCGACCAGGACAAAAGGAATGTTCGATTAGCAATCAACAAAGCACCGGGACACAGGGAGTATAAATGACGACCAGGACATAAGTAAAAAAAAAAACTAACAAAACTAAAAAGAAGGTAAAAACTACAAAAAAACTAAAAAGAAAAAAAAAAACTGAAAACTAATAAAAAAACTAAAAAATCTAAAAATCTAAATAAACTAAAAAAGAAAAAAAAAGGAAAAAAATAAAGGAGAAAAACAAAACTAAAAAACGAATGTATATACAGACCGGGACACCGGGATACAAATGACGACCGGGACACAGGGAATATAAATGACGACCGGGACACAGGGACACAACTACAACGGGGACACCGGGGGAAACAGGGGGATATAAATGACGACCGGGACACCGGGACAGGGAATGGTCGATTAGCAATCACCATCAACAAAGCTCAAGGGCAATCATTAGAATCATGAGGTATAGATCTGAATACAGATTGTTTTCCCATGGACCATTATATGTTGCATGTTCAAGAGTCGGTAAACCTGACAATCTATTTATATGCAAAGACAATGGGACAGCAAAGAATGTTGTATATTCGCAAGTTTTACGTAGTTAAAACCATATATATATATATATATATATATATATATATATATATATATATATATATATATATATATATATCTATATATATAAAAATAAGTTGTCTGTCCGTTACGCCAGATTATATCTTCTATATATATATGAAAGAAAACAAACTAGAATGTAAAAACTGGAAATTGCATTAATATTTCGAAATATTTTGACAATAGATTAAAGTAATTCGAAAAAAGAAAACTGGTAAAAAACTAAAAAAAAAATTAAAAAGAAAAAACTAAAAAAAAAATTAAAAATTAAAAAATTAAAAAAAGAAAAACCTAAAAAAAACGTAAAAAAATAAAAAAGATAAAAAACTAAAAACTAAAAAAAGCTAAAAAACTAAAAAAAAGAAAAAACTAAAAAAACTGGGAATTGCACAAATATTTCAATATATTTTGACAATAGATTAATATAATTCGAAAACCTTAAAACAGATACCCCAAATTTTGAGGTTTAATATAAATTGTTGGAGCTTTAGCATGCTTGGCATGTAAAGATTTTTCCAAGTGTCAATGTTAGAATGAACATTGACAAATTGAAGAAAACAAATCAATAAAAAGAAGAAACTAAAAAAAAGAAAAAACTAAAAAAGAAAAAAAACTAAAGAAGAAACTGTATCTATATATATAAAAATCTATATATATAAAAATAAGTTGTCTGTCTTTTATGTCTGTTACACTATGTCTGTTACGCCAGATTATATCTTAGCTATCTGTATATATAAAAATAAGTTGTCTGTCTGTGTGTCTGTCTGTCAGGTGACGTCATGTTTCTGTGTCGACTGACGTCATGAAGTTAGTTGTCGTCATTTTTGCTATGACGGTGACGTCATTAACGGTATTTAAGACATTTGTTCACGGAAAAATGTTTAATTGTAAAATGACTGAAGAACCTACAATGGCAACAGCCGAGGAAGCTGCTCAAAGAGTTTATGCCAAAAAACTTGCTGCTGATAGAGAAAGTAAGAAAAGAAAGCGTTCCGAGGAATCACAAGAACAGCAAGAAAACAGGCTTGCAGCTGATGGAGAAAGTAAGAAAAGAAAGCGTGCCGGGGAATCACAAGAACAGCAAGAAAACAGCCTTGCGGCTAAAGAACGCAAAACCGCGCAGTTAGATGAAAATCCACCTGGACAGCGAGAGTCAAAACATATCAAAACTGAAAATGATAGCGATGATGATTGGGTTTGGGATTTTGACTTGGATAAGGTCATCAATGCCTACCAGATTTAAGTTAAAAAAACAAAGGTTCGTCGATAAGTACTCCATAGTGACGCTGAAAAATAAAGAAGAAAAAGAAAACTGAAAAAAGGTAAAAAACTAAAAAAAAACTAAAAAGAAAAAACGCTCAAAGAGAAATTACAGATCGGGACACAAATGACGACCGAGACAGAGGGAATATAAGTGACGACCGGGAACCTCAAAGAGAAATTACAGACTGGGACACCCGGACACAAATCACGACCGGGACACAGGGAATATAAATGACGACCGGGACACAGGGACACAACTACAACGGGAACGCCGGGGGCACAGGCGGGATATATAAATGACGACCGGGACACAGGGATTGTTCGAATAGAAATTACAGACCGGGACACCGGGACACAAATGACGACCGGGACACAGGAATATAAATGACGACCGGGACACTCAAAGAGAAATTACAAACTGGGACACCGGGACACAGGGAATATAAATGACGACCGGGACACAGGGTCACATCATTAGAATAATGAGGTATAGATCTGAATGCGGATTGTTTTTCCCATGGACAATTATATGTTGCATGTTCAAGAGTCAGTAAACCTGACAATCTATTTATATGCATAGACAATGGGACAGCGAAGAATTTTGTATATTCGCATGTTTTATGTAGTTAAAAACATATATTTATATCTATCTCTATTCACAGGTGGGACACAGGGACACAACTACAATGGCGCGTAACTAATATGGCGCGTAACGACTTACGCGCGTGGGGGGGCTTGGGGGGGCGCGAAGCGCCCCACCAACTAGGTGTTGGGGTGGCGCGAAGCGCCACCCCAACAGCTAGTATATATATATATATATATATATATCTATCTATATTCACAGGTGAGACATAGGGACACAACTACAATGGCGCGTAACTATTATGGCGCGTAACGACTTACGCGCGCGGGGGGGCTTGGGGGGGGGGGCGCGAAGCGCCCCCACCAACTAGGTGTTGGGGTGGCGCGAAGCGCCAAAAATAAGTTGTCTGTCCGTTACGCCAGATTATACCTTATCTATATATATAAAAATAAGTTGTCTGTGTGTGGATCTGTGGATCAGGTGACGTCACCTGAAAAAACTGGATCAGGTGACGTCAAAACTGAAAAAACTAAAAAAAGGCAAAAACTACAAAAAAAAACTAAAAACTAATAAAAAAAATAAAAAAGCTAAAAAACTAAAAAAACTAAAAAAAGGCAAAAACTACAAAAAAAAACTAAAAACTAATAAAAAAGCTAAAAAACTAAAAAAACTAAAAAAAGGCAAAAACTACAAAAAAAACTAAAAACTAATAAAAAAAATAAAAAAGCTAAAAAACTAAAAAAACTAAAAAAACTAAAAAAAGGTAAAAAACTAAAAAAACTAAAAACTAAAAAAAACTAAAAAAAGGAAAAAACTGAAAAATAAGCTAAAATAAAGGTAAAAACCAATAAAAAACTAAAAAAAAAACTGAAAAAACTAAAAAAAGGCAAAAACTACAAAAAAATCTAAAAACTAATAAAAAAAGTAAAAAAGCTAAAAAACTAAAAAAACTAAAAAAAACTAAAAAAAGTAAAAAACTAAAAAAAATAAAAAATAAAAAAAACTAAAAAAAAGGAAAAAACTGAAAAATAAGCTAAAATAAAGGTAAAAACCAATAAAAAACTAAAAAGAAAAAAAGGAAAAAACTAAAAAAAATTTTCATCCAAAAAACTAAAAAAACTAAAAAAGGTAAAAACTAAAAGAACTAAAAAATAAAAAAATAAATGACGACACTCAAAGAGAAAGCGACCAGGACAAAAGGAATGTTCGATTAGCAATCAACAAAGCACCGGGACACAGGGAGTATAAATGAAAAAAGCTAAAAAACTAAAAAAACTAAAAAAAGGCAAAAACTACAAAAAAAACTAAAAACTAATAAAAAAAAATAAAAAAGCTAAAAAACTAAAAAACTAAAAAAACTAAAAAAAGGTAAAAAACTAAAAAAAACTAAAAACTAAAAAAAACTAAAAAAAAGGAAAAAACTGAAAAATAAGCTAAAATAAAGGTAAAAACCAATAAAAAACTAAAAAAAAACTGAAAAAACTAAAAAAAGGCAAAAACTACAAAAAAAAACTAAAAACTAATAAAAAAAGTAAAAAAGCTAAAAAACTAAAAAAACTAAAAAAACTAAAAAAAAGGTAAAAAACTAAAAAAAATAAAAAATAAAAAAAAACTAAAAAAGAGGAAAAAACTGAAAAATAAGCTAAAATAAAGGTAAAAACCAATAAAAAACTTAAAAGAAAAAAAGGAAAAAACTAAAAAAAAATTTCATCTAAAAAACTAAAAAAAACTAAAAAAGGTAAAAACTAAAAGAACTAAAAAAGAAAAAAATAAATGACGACACTCAAAGAGAAAGCGACCAGGACAAAAGGAATGTTCGATTAGCAATCAACAAAGCACCGGGACACAGGGAGTATAAATGACGACCAGGACATAAGCAAAAAAAAAAAAACTAACAAAACTAAAAAGAAGGTAAAAACTACAAAAAAACTAAAAAGAAAAAAAAACTAAAAACTAATAAAAAAACTAAAAAATCTAAAAAAACTAAAAAAGAAAAAAGAAGGAAAAAAATAAAGGAGAAAAACAAAACTAAAAAACGAATGTATATACAGACCGGGACACCGGGATACAAATGACGACCGGGACACAGGGAATATAAATGACGACCGGGACACAGGGACACAACTACAACGGGGACACCGGGGGAAACAGGGGGATATAAATGACGACCGGGACACCGGGACAGGGAATGGTCGATTAGCAATCACCATCAACAAAGCTCAAGGGCAATCATTAGAATCATGAGGTATAGATCTGAATACAGATTGTTTTCCCATGGACCATTATATGTTACATGTTCAAGAGTCGGTAAACCTGACAATCTATTTATATGCAAAGACAATGGGACAGCAAAGAATGTTGTATATTCGCAAGTTTTACGTAGTTAAAACCATATATATATATATATATATATATATATATATATATATATATATATATATATATATATATATCTATCTATATTCACAGGTGAGACATAGGGACACAACTAAAATGGCGCGTAACTATTATGGCGCGTAACGACTTACGCGCGCGGGGGGGCTTGGGGGGGGCGCAAAGCGCCCCCACCAACTAGGTGTTGGGGTGGCGCGAAGCGCCACCCTAACAGCTAGTCTATATATATAAAAATAAGTTGTCTGTGGATGGATGGATGTGTCAGGTGACGTCACCTGAAAAAACTGGATCAGGTGACGTCAAAACTGAAAAAACTAAAAAAAGGCAAAAACTACAAAAAAAACTAAAAACTAATAAAAAAAATAAAAAAGCTAAAAAACTAAAAAAACTAAAAAAAGGCAAAAACTACAAAAAAAACTAAAAACTAATAAAAAAGCTAAAAAACTAAAAAAACTAAAAAAAGGCAAAAACTACAAAAAAACTAAAAACTAATAAAAAAAATAAAAAAGCTAAAAAACTAAAAAAACTAAAAAAACTAAAAAAAGGTAAAAAACTAAAAAAACTAAAAACTAAAAAAAACTAAAAAAAAAGGAAAAAACTGAAAAATAAGCTAAAATAAAGGTAAAAACCAATAAAAAACTAAAAAAAACTGAAAAAACTAAAAAAAGGCAAAAACTACAAAAAAAACTAAAAACTAATAAAAAAGTAAAAAAGCTAAAAAACTAAAAAAACTAAAAAAACTAAAAAAAGGTAAAAAACTAAAAACAATAAAAAATAAAAAAAAACTAAAAAAAAGGAAAAAACTGAAAAATAAGCTAAAATAAATGACGACACTCAAAGAGAAAGCGACCAGGACAAAAGGAATGTTCGATTAGCAATCAACAAAGCACCGGGACACAGGGAGTATAAATGACGACCAGGACATAAGTAAAAAAAAAAATTAACAAAACTAAAAAGAAGGTAAAAACTACAAAAAAACTAAAAAGAAAAAAAACTAAAAACTAATAAAAAAACTAAAAAATCTAAAAATCTAAATAAACTAAATAGAAAAAAAAAGGAAAAAAAAAGGAGAAAAACAAAACTAAAAAACGAATGTATATACAGACCGGTACACCGGGATACAAATGACGACCATGACGACCGGGACACAGGGAATATAAATGACGACCGGGACACAGGGACACAACTACAACGGGGACACCGGGGGAAACAGGGGGATATAAATGACAACCGGGACAAAAAAACTAAAAAGAAAAAAAAAACTAAAAACTAATAAAAAAAACTAAAAAATCTAAGAATCTAAATAAGCTAAAAAAGAAAAAAAAGGAAAAAAATAAAGGAGAAAAACAAAACTAAAAAACGAATGTATATACAGACCGGGACACCGGGATACAAATGACGACCGGGACCAGGGAATATAAATGACGAACGGGACACAGGACACAACTACAACGGGGACACCGGGGAAACAGGGGGATGTAAATGACGACCGGGACACCGGGACAGGAATGGTCGATTAGCAATCACCATCAACAAAGCTCAAGGGCAATCATTAGAATCATGAGGTATAGATCTGAATACAGATTGTTTTCCCATGGACCATTATATGTTGCATGTTCAAGAGTCGGTAAACCTGACAATCTATTTATATGCAAAGACAATGGGACAGCAAAGAATGTTGTATATTCGCAAGTTTTACGTAGTTAAAACCATATATATATATATATATATATATATATATATATATATATATATATATATATATATATATATATATATATATATATATATATATATATATATATATATATCTATATTCACAGGTGGGACATAGGGACACAACTACAATGGCGCGTAACGACTTACGCGCGCGGGGGGGCTTGGGGGGGCGCGAAGCGCCCCCACCAACTAGGTGTTGGGGTGGCGCGAAGCGCCACCCCAACAGCTAGTATATATATAAAAATAAGTTGTCTGTGTGTCGAGTGACGTCTGTTTTTGTGTCGACTGACGTCATGTTTGTCGACTGACGAAATTACAGACCGGGACATCGGGACGCAAATGACGACCGGGACATAGGGAATATAAATGACGACCGGGACACTCAAAGAGAAAGCGACCGGGACACAAGGAATGTTCGATTAGCAATCACCATCAACAAAGCACCGGGACACAAATGACGACCGGGACACAGGGGATATAAATGACGACCAGGACACTCAAAGAGAAATTACAGACCGGGACACCGGAACACAAATGACGACCGGGACAAAAAGGACGACCGGGACACCAGGACACAGGGAAACAACAACAACGGGGACGTCGGGGGGCACAGGGGGATATATAAATGACGACGGGGACACAGGGAATGTTCGATTAGCAATCACCATCAACAAAGCTCAAGGGCAATCATTAGAATAATGAGGTATAGATCTGAATACAGATTATTTTTCCCTTAGACAATTATATGTTTCATGTTCAAGAGTCGGTAAACCTGACAATCTATTTATATACACAGACAATGGGACAGCCAAGAATGTTGTATATTCGCAAGTTTTACGTAGTTAAAAATATATGTATATACTAGCTGTTGGGGTGGCGCTTCGCGCCACCGCAACGCCTAGTTGGTGGGGCGCTTCGCGCCCCCCAAGCCCCCCCGCGCGCGTAAGTCGTTACGCGCCATATTAGTTACGCGCCATTGTAGTTGTGTCCCTGTGTCCCACCTGTGAATATAGATTTATATATGTGTTTCAAACTACGTAAAAATTGCGAATATACAACATTCTTGGCTTTCCCATTGTCTGTGCATATACAAAGCCGTATGTACTAATAATGACGTCATATGCAAACGCTCTTTTTACAAACAAACAAACATGCATACACACAACTCGTTTTTATATAGATAGATAGATAGATAGATACAATACAAATTAACTGCGTAAAACTTGCGAAAGTACAACATTCTTCGCTGTCCAATTGTCGCTGCATATAAATAGATTGTCAGGTTTACCGACCCTCGAACATGCAACGTACAATTGTCCATGGTGGGGCGCTTCGCGCAGCCCAAGCCCCCATCCCCCCCCCCGCGCGCGTAAGTCGTTACGCGCATTATTAGTTACGTGTCATTGTAGTTGTGTCCCTGTGTCCCACCTGTGAATATAGATAGATTTATATATGTGTTTCAAACTACGTAAAACTTGCGAATATACAACATTCTTGGCTTTCCCATTGTCTGTGCATATACAAAGCCTTATGTACTAATAATGACGTCATATGCAAACGCTCTTTTTACAAACAAACAAACATGCATACACACAACTCGTTTTTTTATACATAGATAGATAGATAGATACAATACAAATTAACTGCGTAAAACTTGCGAATATACAACATTCTTCGCTGTCGAATTGTCGCTACATATAAATAGACTGTCAGGTTTACCGACCCTCGAACATGCAACGTACAATTGTCCATGGGAAAAACAATCAGTATTAAGATCTATACCACATTTTCTAATGATTGACCTTGAGCTTTGTTAATGGTGATTGCAAATGCTAATCGAATTGGGAATTGCAATCTTTTAAATTGAAAAGGCAGATCCGTTGGAATCATGGGAATGCGAGGAATAAGAACAGCCTCACCCTCAAAAGCCCTGTCAAGATTGTGACCTCTATTAGGTTTTCCATTTTTTTTTTTACGGCAAGTCGCGTGCCATTGCAAAGCTTTGGTGGGTTGATATTTCTTAAAAGTATTATTGGTACGCCTATTTTTAGTTGTAGCACGTGTGGTGGAAACCCTGAAAGATCTATGGAATTTAAAAATTCAGATGGATAATTAACCGCTTCATTTGGTTCCAAAACTGTGTCGACTGACTTGTAAAGGACTGCCTGGTCTCGAATCTTGGTCAAAACAATATTGTTGATTTCGTGGACGTCTATATTTTTGGGTGCGAGAATCGCTCTTTCACTTAGCCATTTATTATTTTTAATTTTTTAGAATATTCGGAAATACTTTTTCAATCAATTCATTTTTGGACGTCACTAAATTACAGAAATCAACAGGTAGTTGTATACGTCCTGAAATTGAGTTCACTGGGAGCTTTCCGTTTCCAATTGCCAGCAATTGATCTGAAAATGTTTGACCAGAGTCATCCTTTTGCAATCGGACACGCATATTTGTAGTTAATTTTGATATTTTTACGTGTATAAATTAGAATTTTTCAGGCAAGCATTCATTTCGTCTGCAGGAGTCGATCTAGGTATTATTGGTAATGTTTGCCTGAAATCTCCCGCAAGCAATATTAATGTGCTGCCAAAGGGTTTCGACTTGCCTCTCAAATCTTTCAAGCATTGATCCAGAGCCTCGAGCGATTTTTTGTGTGCCATTGTGCACTCATCCCAAATAATAAGTTTGCATTGCTGCAATACTTTACCCATCCCAGATGATTTGGAAATATTGCACGTGGGAGTTTATGTAGAATGCAAATTCAGAGGCAATTTCAAAGCGGAATGAGCAGTTCTTCCACCAGGCAGCAATGTTGCGGCTATTCCGGACGACGCAATTGCCAACGCTATATCATTTTTGATCGAATTGATGCCAGAATCAGTTTTATCACAAACGTTTTACCAGTACCTCCTGGCGCATCCAAGAAGAAAATTTCTTCAACGTTGTTATCGACACAATGCAATATCGTATCATAAATGTCTTTTTGTTCCGACGTTAACTTGGAAATGTTATTTTGTACATACGACAATAGATCACTCGTACTGTAACTTTGTTCACGATCCAATTCTACACATGTCGAAACAGCAGCGATACGGTTAGGTGAAGGCATTCCCAAATCCTGAAGAGGTTTGTTTGCCATACGTACGCACAAATCTTCTATAATAACTAAAGTGTAGTTATAAATTTCTGATGTAAAATCAAAAGTCATATCTGACGTCTCTAACTGTTTTCGATGGACTATATCTTCGGACATTTTTGACTTATATTTTTCCCATAAACTCTGTAGGAGCTGATGGAGA